>NW_010205750.1:0-9686 GCF_000695765.1 Mesitornis unicolor
CACCCAAAGCCCTGACGTGTTCCTGTGTGACATCTCTGCAGCAGTGTAAGTGTATTGGAAGGGAGTCAGAGGCTCTCTCCTCCCTGTGCTTGGCTCCATCGCACTCTCCTGGCCTCATTGCCCTGGAGGATGGAGTGCAGGCTACCCCCAAACACCACAAACACACATCCTCCATGGGCTTACCCAGCTCCCCTTTGTGCTCTGCTCTCTTTAACCCCCCCAACATTTGTGATCGCAGCATTGAGGCATGACCAGAGAGGGTTGAGTTGCCCAATTCGGCCCGAACCCCTTGGCAAGGGGATGCGGTGTTCAGGGTGTTCAGCGCTTGTTGAAACACCTGCAGGGGGAGGCAACCATTGTCCTCATAACGTGTGTCCTTACAACCATTGTGTGTCCTTACAGCCATTGTCCAGCAACGTGAGTTATGGGGCGCTGGGGCCAGGTGCGTCTCGACACGCTCCGAGCCTTTGGCTCTCACCGGTGCCGCGTTGTTTCCTCCTCAGCACCACAAGGAAAGGTGAAGGAAAGCAGAGGCTGAGCCACGTTGAGCGTTGGCGTTGAAGGCACCCGAATAGCTGTGTCGAGAGAGAAGGGGAAGATATACGTCTAGAAAATATGACGGTATATGTTGAGAAAATATGAAGATATATGTCTAGAGAACATGAAGATGTACATCTAACGGCCTAGCAAGGGAGAGCAGGATTTACACTCCCACGCTGGCATACGCAGCCCGTTTAGAGGTGAGAAATGTGGAAAGTAAATCCACTGAGAACGTTAAAACCTGCAAACGGGTCCCCTGGGAGGCCTTTTGTGGCATCTGTCCTCGACACGGGCACAGGAAAAGCCTCTGAGAGAGGAGTCTTTGCTGTGTTTTAGTGTGAACGTTGGGAATTGCCCTTGTCCCAGCGTGGGCAGCACTGGGGCTGATCCAGGAGCATCGTTGTCATTTACAGCCGTGCACGGAGCTGGGATCGGCTGCACCGTGGTTCTTAGCACTGGATTTTCTCCTCCTGAGGATCCCTAACGAGATGTCAGCTCATGGCATAATCCCTGATCAGGTTACTGGCACAAAAGCGTCTTTCTGGCCCCTTATCAGGAGTGATCTGAAAACCCTGCACTCCCCTTAGATAAGAGGCAAATCTCCCCGTCTGGCTGACACCAAGTGCAGATTAAACCTCATGTGTTTTAACCAGGAGAGGAGAGAGAAGTGCCTGGGGGCTGTGGGATCCCAGCCGGGTGAGCTCCGGAGCCAGGTCCTGTCAGGGGGTACCCAGGACACCAAGGTGGCCACTGACCCCAGCTTGGTCTGCAGGAGGGGGGGGACAGGGCCCTGCCATGGTGGGATGGGATGGGGCCAGTGATGGCTCTTGTCAGCCTCACCCCAACCCTGAAATCAGCCAAAATCAGCAGGAGTGTTACTGGGATTGCCCCAGTTCCCACTGGTTAGCCAGCAGCTGATCCCATGAGCCCTTACAGTGACCTGCCAGGACCTGAGGGGCTCCAGGAAAGCTGGGAGGGATGGGTTAGGGGGACATGGAGTGATGAGACAAGGGGGTGGCTTTAAACTGGGAGAGGGGAGATTTAGATTGGACATTGGTCAGAAATCCTCCCCTCTGAGGGTGAAATTGTTTTAATTATTACTTAGTCTCATTCTCAACCAGATGAGTCCTTTACTTTTCCTCTCCCAGTTCTCTCCCTCACCATCATCATCAGGGATGACTGCAGCGGTTCTGCAGCACTGGGGGGCTTGCCTCTCGATGCTAGGGGTGCCCTGAAGGAACCCTGGGATTTTGGGGGGATCACAGCTGCCTCTTCGACCCATAGCTTCTTCTGAATGCCAAAACTCTTTTTTTTTCCCCTCCAAAATTAAACTGCGCAGAATTTTTGTTAGGAAAAAACCCAGTTTTTCTAAATTTAAAAGTAGTTTTAGATGGAAAGTTTAAAGAAGAAGCGGGAGGATGAAGCGGGTGCTGTCTCCTGGTTTTGCTGGGATATTTCCCTTACAGTAGCTGCTGAGATTTTCGGTTTTCATTCTCAACAGCAGATGTTTATGTTGTTTCAAGGTTTATTTCCCGTCTCTACCTGAACATTTGCCCATTCTTTATTTATGTGGGGTTTTCCCCCCCCTTCTCTCTGTGCAAGGAGATGGGGGAAAGTGAAAGCCTGGGGTTTTCTGGGACAAGTGACCCAGGACACGATGGCAACGCCAGTGACAGGCGCCTTTGGTGCCGCAGTGTGGCAGCTCCTCTTTCCCAGCGCTTTTCCTCTGGCTTTTTCCTGTAGGCTCAGTGACAGCTCAAGGTGACAGCTCTGTGTCCCATGGTGGCATCGCTGGCGCCTTTGTCACGCTCGGGGCTCCTCGTGGCCATCTCGGTCCCAGTGCCCATTGCTGGGAGGTGATGGTGCCAGCCCTATCCGTGTTATTCCACCGTGCTCCTGAGATTCTGGAGAGACCAGAAACGCCTTCAGCTTTGTCTGAAGCCAGAAGATGGCATTCTTGAGAAGAGGTTTGCAAAGAGAGGAAGCATCTTCTATCAGACACCCGGCATATTTTTGGCTTAATCCACACCGGATGGGTTTGTCCGGGTGCCGCTGGGGCTGGGAACGGGCTCATCTGGGGCAGTTTCATGGAAATACAGAATTTTTCATATTACGTTCCCATTCTGCTCAGGGGAGGGGGCCCTTTGTGGTTTTTCTGTGGTTGTTTTTATAAGATCTTTGCATTTCTCCAGAAAATCAATGTATGCCTCCTCACCGTGCCTGAAAACAGCCAAAATGTCAGTAAAAAAAAAACCCCAAACCACCCTGCAGTCTTGGGGGGGATACAACTGCATCAAGGAGTTAACGGTGGACATCGAACACCTCCCTCTGGTTTTTAATATTTCAGAAGCACTTGGTTTATCGGCTGCACTGCAGATATCGATCCCGAGCGCACAGGTCACTGATTGCTGGGTAATTACCTGTCATTAGGACGCCGATAAATGGCTTCGATCCTGATTGCGTCGAGCTGACAGGATCTGCATGTTGTTTCTTTCCCGGTGACAGGTAGCTGGTGCAGAATTATGGATGTCTCTGAAAAGATCGTTGTGTTTGTAGAAAATGTCCCCAGGAAAATCTGCCTGCGAGGCGGGCGCTGACATCTCCGTCTGTTCCCACTAACCAGGGTTTGTCCCCTCGGATCTGAGCAATGGGCACAGTGGCTGTGATGCCACCTTCCCCTGGGACTGGTGTTCACGGAGCCTCCTCGCTTCATCTCACTGCAAACGCTGTCAATCCAAGCACTTTTAAAAGAGATTTTTCCCTTTTTGTTCTTGCATTGTCTAATAAACAACCCAACGGTTTGAGTCCCAGTTCCCCTAAGAAGAGCAAAAATTAATTCAAATATTGGTGTGTGGCCCACCTAGGGGCAACCACGGCTGGGAATATCAGGGGCAATGCAGTTAATTCTCTGTGAAACAATCACGCTGGTGAGCAGTCGTGTAACGGGGATTTGGTGATCACGTAACTGGGGTCTGGTGATCATGTAACTGGGGTTTGGTGATCATGTAACTGGGGTTTGGTGATCACGTAACCGGTGTTTGGTGATCACGTAACTGGGGTTTGGTGATAACACAGCTGGGTTTGATGATCACGTAACCGGCGTTTGGTGATCATGTAACTGGGGTTTGATGATCACGTAACTGGGGTTTGGTGATCAAACAACCAGGATTTGACGTCCTGAGGCCCTTGGTGGAGGTGCAGGCTTCGGTCCGGCCTTGTCCCCAGAGCTGCACACAGGCCCAGCACCCCAATCCCCCAGGACCCCAGTCCCCCAGCAGCGGGATCTGTACCAGTCTGTCCTGTTAATGGTCCCAGAGCAGCCATTTGTGCACACCGGTCCTGTTCTTCTCCCGTTGACCAAACCCACCCTGGTTCACTCTGTGTTTTGACCCTCTCACAGTGATTTGGTTTCGTGTTCCTGGGGCTTTGACAGTTCCTTAATGAGACCTGTACTTCATGATGCCATTCTCTTTACGGGAATCTGATTAGGTTTAGCCGAAATACTCAGTTGTCAGAGCTCTGTGTCCATCAGCGACTGGGGAGAGGCCAAGGTGCTGTCAAGCCTGAAGGTCACTGCTCAGGAGCTATTCCCCATGGTGCCAAGGCGCCCATTCCCTTGTGCTGGCCATTATCAGGTCGGTCTTTATGGCAATACGGGGTTGTACCGTGATTGCCCAAAGCAGGAGGTGATTCAGGAGGGGTGATAACATGATACGTTGTGTTAAGGCTGGCTTCCACCTTATCAAAGGTCGAGATCTGGCCGTGACAGCAGGGCTTTGTGCTCGGGGGTGCCCGGCCGATCGGGTTGCAGGGACAGCGACAGCTCCATGAGTGCTTTGGCACCTCTGCAGCCCATTCCTTGGCCTGTACCTGGGACATTTCATAAAGCCGGAATTAATGTGTGACAAAAGCTGGCTAATCTGCTGGAAGCACTGATTTCCAAGTTTGCAGAAAGTATTAAATAGCTCGGCGCGAGCATTTTTCTGGGCTATTATTTTTCACGGGTGGGGAGCAGCCCCTCCACCCATCAGGGAGTGAAGAGTTCACCGCTGTCACCGTGTCCTCCCCTTCACCACGGCCAGCCCTTGCCATGCACACAGGGACACGAGTCACACACCAGGACCACGTCCATGGCCCAGAGAGGAGGCTTTTCCTTTTCCTACCCCAAATTGTGGCTGTGCTGGTGCAGCTCAAGGCAGCAGCTCTGTGCGGTGCCAGTGATGGGGGCCAGGCAGGGCTGTGGGTGTTCATGGTGTCACTGTTCCTCCTCAATTCACTACTGGCTGTTCCTCAGTTAACAGCTGGATCAGGAGCCGTTCAGGTCGCTGTTGGCTTTGGTCAGTGCTGGGAAGGTCCCAGTCTGTAGGGGATGGGAGTGCTGGGCATGTCCTGGGAAGTGGACGGGGACCATTGGCTCTGTCGCTGTCTCCATGGTCTATGCATTAAAAAGGTGCTGCCTGGGCCCTCATGTACCACCCGTAATGTGTGGCACATCCCCCTGCATGAGTTTGCTGCGAGGGTGAAGTGCTCGGTGCTGTAAAAGCACTGAACAGCACAGTGTGGACAGTATTCTGATGCATTTTTCGGTCAAAACCTCAATTTTATCTGGAAAAACCCACCCCAACAATACTTCATCAGGACACGACTTTTCAGCCACGTCCGCACCTTGACACGAGGGCAAGCCCAAAAAGCCGAGGTACCAAACCTCAGAGCTGGCACCCGGAGCCGGGCGAGCCGGGCAGCACCCATGCGTCATTGCTCAATGATTTACCCAGCTCCTCACATCTCTAGGGAAATATTTGCAGTGGAAGTCACCAGAAACCCTGTGTTGTTTGCTTTGCTCCCCACCGCTTGTTCTTGGTGTCTCGGGTGGCATCGCGTGCCCCTTTCCTGCCGTCAAGCTCTATAAATGAAGATGCTCGGTGCGAGGCATCTCCAGAAGACGGGGCCGTTGCCTACAGGGAGCCTTGCACTTGAGTTTGGTCAGGTAAGAGCAAACCTATTTCCCCCAAAACAAAGTGTGCTTCTGCTTCTGAATGCTTCCCAAAGGAAATCCCTTAATGCTCATTCGGGAGTGTTGGCTTTTTAACAGAAATGGGTTTTCTTAGCTGCTGCCTGCCTGAATTATGCTCCAACAGGTAAAACGTGCGGTGGCTTTCACTGGGTTTCTCAAGGAGGGATGTGAGTGTTCCTTGTGTTTGCAGCCCGAGAAGAAGAAAGGGAGTTTATTTCATGGCGTTCATAAACAATTATCACTTAAATTATTTTTGGTCTAACTCTATTATCCAAGATAGATCTTCAGCTAAGATGAGTTAGACCTCTCACACTTGTTTTGATCCCTTTTTGATGTGCTATTTACATTTAAATAGATTCACAGCAATGAAGTTCATTATGCTTCTTTAATAAAAGAACCAAACAAACTACTTCAAGTTCTTCAAGCTGCTCAGAAACATTTCAATGACACCGAAACTTTAAAAATTGCTTTTTCTTCTTCCAGTTCCTGCGATTCTTCCCCTTCTGTCTTCCCTGGCAGCTGTTCCTCCTTTTTCCCTCACCCTTCTGTCCCCCTCCACTGCTTTGTGTTCGCTGTCCCAGCATTGCACTGATGGCAATCGCTTTACGCAGTTACCAGGACCAAGGATGGCCACGTTCTGGGCTGTTTTCCTCCTCTGCAGCCTCCTCACCCCTTCACAGGGACGGGGCATCATGGGTGCGGATGGTAAGTGGATGGGAGAGATGGGATTGATCTTTCTTTTTGAGGCTCGTTCTGCTCTTCCCATCTCTTGACCATGCTCAGAAAGACCAGGAGCTGGTCCAGACCCCTTCAGCAGTAGTGGCAATGCTGAAGTGTGGCTGATGGGGAAACAGAGGGATGTGGAGGGGAAGGTATGGGCAGTCTGACACAGCACGTCCATGCTGGGGCCACACGGCTCACAGCGACCCCTCGTCCTTTCTTTCAGGTAGCAAAGATTCACTACCAAAACGCAACCCCAAGAAGCTTCCGGGTGGTGCCCTTGGTGGCAACCTGCTTGGTGGTGTCCTTGGAAAAGATGGTCCTCTTGGCGGACTCCTTGGTGGAGATGGTGTTGTTGGTGGTCTCCTTGGCAAAGAGGGTGTCCTTGGTGGTCTCCTGGGTGAAGATGGGGCTGTTGGTGGTCTCCTTGGTGGAGATGGGGCTGTTGGGAGTCTCCTTGGCAAAGACGGTGTCCTTGGTGGTCTCCTGGGTGAAGATGGGGCTGTTGGGAGTCTCCTTGGTGGAGATGGAGCTGTTGGGAGTCTCCTTGGCAAAGACGGTGTCCTTGGTGGTCTCCTTGGTGAAGATGGGGCTGTTGGGAGTCTCCTTGGCAAAGACGGTGTCCTTGGTGGCCTCCTTGGTGAAGATGGGGCTGTTGGGAGTCTCCTTGGCAAAGATGGTGTCCTTGGTGGCCTCCTTGACAAAGACGGTGTCCTTGGTGGCCTCCTTGACAAAGACGGTGTCCTTGGTGGCCTCCTTGGCAAGGACGGTGTTGTTGATGGTCTCCTTGGCAAAGATGGTCTCGTTGATGGCCTCCTCGATGCTGTCCTTGATCTCCTCATTGGCAAAGGTGGTCTTCTCGGCAAAGACGGCCTCGTTGGAAATCTTCTTGGTGACAAAGGTGGAGAAGACAGTGGAGATGTCCCAGGGTGAGTCAGGGTGGGAGATGGGTGTCCCTGAGCATCCCTCGGTGTGTCTGGGCGATGCTGGGGACCGCACATGGGGTCCCCTCCTGGGACAGGTTCATAAATGAGGGTTCAGCTGTTGGGGGTCCCTGTGTGTGTGCCAAAAGCTGCTGGTGGGGTGGGGAGGACCCTGACACCACGGCTCTGCGATCAGCTGCAATGTGGTGGGGCTGAGGGGACAGCGCTGCAGGAAGGTGCTGCTTACTGCCTTTGCTTTGTCCCACCATCCAGCCCGAAAATTCTGAACAACACCACCCCCAAAATCAGTCTGCGCACGCTGCCGGGCTTCGGGCACGAGGTGGGCTTCAGCACCCAGCTGCTGGTGGAGAGCACCAGGTACGGCACATCCACGGGGGCACTGCTCGGGGAGCCGGGGGTCACCAGCAATTTGGGCAGCCGGTGGCCAGCAGATCCCCTGAGCCTGTGCCGTGACCCCCGGCAGCGCGCCGGGCAGGGCCCTCTGTGTGCAGGTGGAAGTCGATGCGACCATTCGGGTGCAGGACAAGTGGGCGGCTTCCCAGAGCGACGAGGACTGCAAGACCGTTAGCGTAGACATCCGGCTGAGGTGGGCATCTGTGTCAGGTAGCATCCATATGGGGTAGCATCCATGTGAGGTACCATCCATACAAGGTAGCATCTATACAAGGTGGCATCCATATGAGGTGGCATCTGTGTGATGCTCGTGGCCCCTTGGCAGTGGGAAGCCTGGGCACTGTTGGCCATCAAAGGCAGCGCTTTTGTGCCTGATGCCTCGGAGGCTACCGGCCTCAGAGAGGAGCTGCTGACCTTGCTGTTAAAATTTGGGCTCAAGAAGGAGTATTTGTGGGTTGTGCTGGGAATATAACATGCTGCTGGATTCAGTGGGCTTGTTTTTGGCAATATTTTGGCACTGAATCAGTGCAAGCAAGGCCTTGTGTTTCTCTCGCATGAAGCACTTCTATTTTCCAGCCACTGATGTACTCATCTCTTCATTTCCTCTATTCCCGGTACCCAGACCCAAAGTGCCGCTTCTGGAGCAGCCTTTGAGAAGCTTCCTCAGCAATGCCCTGCAGGAGGCGGTAAGTCATTGGGGTTCTGTAGGGTCATTAGGGTTCGTTAGGGTCTGTAAAACCATTGTCACGGAAGCCGCTGGCCTGGTGCCGGGCAGGACGGGCAGCACGGGCAGGGCAGGCCAGGGCCAGGCTGCCCCCGTGGACGTGGTTGTTTGCACAGCTGTGGGCTCAGCCGGGGCGGCCGGGGCGTCCTCTGCACCGATGGGCACCGGCACCGCCTGTGCCACGGCCTGTGCCAGGTAAACTGGTATTGAGATGGGCACTGGTGTTGGCTGGGAGGAGGAACCCACCCTGCCTTGGGGACCCCTTGCCCGATGCTGAGCGCATTGACCCCCTGAAAGCAGCCCCGGCAGAGCAGATTTTAGTCTTTTCTGCCAGCGCCGTGGGCTCTGACCTCCCTCTGCTTCCCCAGGGCTGCAACATCGTCAACACCCGTCTTGGTGCTGCCAGCGCCCTGCTCGGCTCCCAATCCTGTAAGTGCCCGCTCCCTCCTCTCCTCTGCTCCCCGTGACTCCTTGCTGCTGGGGTTGGTTGTTTTGTTTTGCATTGGGTAAACACAAACATCTTAACAACTTCTTAACATCACGACTCCCAGCCCAAGCACAAGCTCTTCTCCGTTGCCCAACAGCAGCACAGTTTTTCCTGCAGAAAGCTGCTTCAGGAACCGCTGTTTTTAGGAGCAACATATTTTTGTGGCAAAATGGTGCTTTCTAGCGGCTTGTCCAGCTGCGAACGCTGTGAGCAGGGGCCTCTGTTTGTTCCCGTATCCTTTGGGACCATGGGGTTTGGGAGCATCCTCCTCCAAAGCTCTCCCCTCTGTGCCCCACAGCTGTGCTCCCGCTGGGCGCCCTGGGAGATCTGCCCCCCTTCTCCATCCTCAGCAGCGACGCCGTCCAGCTGGATCTGAATGTGAGTGCCACCGCTTCCCCTGCCCCAAAAACCCCTCGTTTTGGTGAGTTTGGGTCACCCATCCACACGTGGTGCCTCTTTGCTGAGGGCTCCCCTATTCCTGCCTTTGGGAAGCCCTTGCTGGATGGTGCTGAGCGTGGTTCGACCATGGCCGGGCTGATGCCACCGCTGGGTCTCTACCTCAGTCCTTTACTTGCAAATTCTTCAGGGTAGCATGAGCCAGATTGGCTTAATTAAGCATAATTACAGCGCTTTCATGGTTATTAATCAGAAAAGCTGAGGTTCATACGGTCGGGCAGGCAGGGTGCCTGGTGAGACTGCAGCCCTCCGAGCCCCTGCAATGTCCCCACCTCGCTCTGTCCCCTGTAGCTCCCCGTTGGGGATGCGGTTGGCACCGCAGTGACCTCCGCGCAGGAACCCCAGCTCGCCACCAACCTGCTGCTGGCCACCGGCCGCCCGCCACAGCTCAGCCTCCCCGCGCCGACC
>NW_010205750.1:9855-10135 GCF_000695765.1 Mesitornis unicolor
TACTGGTGCTGCTCCTGCAGGTACCTGATAGCATTTTGCTGTCCACGTCTGCCCTTCGCGCAGTCATCCCTCAGGTCAGTCAACCTCCCCATGTGTCCGTCCAACCCGTGGCGTTACCCATCCACCAACCCGTGGCGTTACCCATCCACCAACCCACTGTGTTACCCATCCACCAACCCACTGTGTTACCCATCCACCAACCCATCAAGTTACCCACCCAACCCATCGTGTTACCCATCCACCAACCCATGTCGTTCCCCATCCACAAACCCATGTTGTC
>NW_010205750.1:10175-10385 GCF_000695765.1 Mesitornis unicolor
CATCCCCCAACCCATGGCGTTACCCATCCACCAACCCATCATGTTACCCATCCACCAACCCATGGCGTTATTCACCCAACCCATGGCGTTACCCATTCCTTCAACCCATCACTTATCACCCAACCAACCCATGGCGCACCCATTCAATCCATCATGTACCCACCCAACCTTATCGTGTGCCCACCCAACCCATCGCATATCACCCACCCA
>NW_010205751.1:0-1535 GCF_000695765.1 Mesitornis unicolor
GGATTTTGGGGCATTTGGGGCTGATTTAGGGGAATTTGGGGCCAATTTGGGGGGATTTTGGGGTCCCTGGGTTGGATTTTGGGACATTTTGGGCCCATTTTGGGGGGTTTTGGGGTCCCCAGACACAATTTTGGGGTGACTTGAGGTGTTTTTGGGGTGGTTTTGGGTGATTTAGGGGTGTTTGGGGGTGATTTGAGGTGATTCTGGGGCATTTTGGGTCGATTTTGGGGTATTTTGGGGTCTCCAGACGTGATTTTGGGGTGGTTTGAGGCGTTTTTGGGGTGGTTTTGGGTGATTTTGGGGTGACTTGAGGCGCTTTGTGGTGACTTTGGGGCCTTTTGGGCCGATTTTGGGGTCCCCAGACAAGATTTGGGGGTGTTTGGGGGTGATTTGGGGTGATTCTGTGGTATCTTGGGGTCCCCAGACACAATTTTGGGGCAACTTGAGGTGTTTTGGGGTGATTTTGGGGCATTTGAGGTGATTTTGGGGTCCCCAGATGTGATTTTGGGGTGACTTGAGATGATTTTGGGGCGGTTTTGGGTAATTTGGGGGTGTTTGGGGGTGATTTGGGGGCCTTTTGGGGTGTGTTGAGGTGCTTTGTGATGATTTTGGGGCCTTTTGGGTCGATTTTGGGGTCCCCAGACACAATTTTGGGGTGATTTGAGGTTGTTTTGGGGTGGTTTTGGGTGATTTGGGGGTGATTTGGGGTGATTTTGGGGCCTTTTGGGTCTGTTTTAGGATATTTTGGGGTCCCCAGACACGATTTTGGGGTGATCTGAGGTGGTTTGTGGTGATTCTGGGGCCTTTTGGGTCGATTTTGGGGTCCCCAGACGTGATTTTGGGGTGATTTGAGGTGGTTTTGGGGTGTTTTGAGGTGTTTTGGGGGTGATTTGGGGCATTTTGGGTCGATTTTGGGGTCCCCAGACACAATTTTGGGGTGACTTGAGGTGTTTTTGAGGTGGTTTTGGGTGATTTGGGGGTGATTTGTGGTGATTTTGGGGCATTTGGGGTCGATTTTGGGGCATTTTGGGGTCCCCAGATGTGATTTTGGGGTGGTTTGAGGCGTTTTCGAGGTGGTTTTGGGTGATTTGGGGGTGATTTGGGGTGATTTTGGGGTGATTTGAGGCATTTTTGGGGTGTTTTTGGGTGATTTAGGGGTGTTTGGGGGTGATTTGGGGTGATTTTGTGGTATCTTGGGGTCCCCAGATGTGATTTTGGGGTGACTTGAGGCGCTTTGTGTTGATTTTGGGGCCTTTTGGGTTGATTTTGGGGTCCCCAGATGTGATTTTGGGGTGGTTTGAGGCGTTTTCGAGGTGGTTTTGGGTGGTTTGGGGGTGACCGGAGGCGTTTCTGGGCGCAGCCGCACGCTGGTGCTGTCCACGCTGGGGTTCACGGCCGTGGCGTTCGTCACCGGGGCCCTGGCGCTGTGGGCCCCCACTCTGCTGCAGCGCTGCCACCCCGAGCCCCCCGGGAGCGTCCCCCGCGGCCACGGAGACCAGAGGTGACGGCGGGAAACGGGGGGAATGGCGGGAAAC
>NW_010205752.1:0-5599 GCF_000695765.1 Mesitornis unicolor
AGCTCTCTCAAATATCTGACGCCCTGCTCAGATCTCCCCCATTCAGTTCTATTGTGTCTGCTCCAGTGTCCCAACACCGCAACAGCCATGTCATCAATGATTCACCATCCCCTTGGGCATAGTCTTTTTGTAAAATTAATAGTTCTTTCAGGGAGAGGATTTTGACCTCTGGCTGTGATTCCCCTTGAGATGGTCCCTGTCTTGCCTCTGTGTCTAAGTCTCTCACCGGTCAGTCCGTTTTCTTAGAGGACTTCCGGTGAGTAGTGACTGGGGCCAACTGGACCACATTTCCCATGTGCCTGTTGACGGCTGCCCCTCCCACTGGCACCAAAACGGGGGTGGGGGCAGCGGCCCTCAGAGCAGGTGTGGGCACCAGGGCCACTTGCAAAACAATAAGATTCTTATGCAAAGAGACCTGAGCACACCACATTCTCACACATAGTGCCATTTGAATTACAATGATGAACCACAACACATAATTGTAATAGCCGTAAAAGCCATTTGTCATTCCTCCAAACCCCTGTGTCTCAAGCTTGCTGGTCAAAGGAAGAGAACCATTCTTCATAAGCATATTAATGATGTACTGGCCAAGGTACTCAGGCAAAGCCTTAACCCAACTCAAGCCCACATACATCACGGTCCAAAATACATGGCAGTATAACATGGAAAGTCAGCAAGACAGACACCAGATTACGCCACAGCCTTACAATTAACACCATTTGAATTACAATGAAGAACCACCAGACATAATCATAATAGCTATTCCCCATTCCTCCAAACCCCTGTGTCTCAAGTTTGCCAGGCAAAGGAACAGAATCGTTTTTCATAAACATCTTCATTAGGGAGTGGCCAAGGTACTCAGGTAAAGCCTTAACACAACTCAAGCCCACATACATCACGGTCGAAAACATATGGCAATATAACACAGAGACAGGGCAAGTCAGCATGACAGACACCAGAACAAAATTAACAGAGGTCAAAAAAGCATTCTGTAACAGGCCTCGCAGAAGCACAGTTATGAGAGACATTATAGTATTAACTTCCAACTTGTCACATTGGGGAAATAATAATAAAAATTAATTTCCAAACTCCAACTTCACATTGGGCGCCAAGTATCCTGTCTCCGTTTAAGGGTCAGAGAGCAGGATTCTCTCTCTATTGTCCCCTACCTTCCCAGGGGGAGGATTAGAAAAAAGGGAATAGAGAAAAAGATGCTTCACACAAGGTTGGAAGTTAAGACTGTAACAAGCTTAATGAAAAAACAACAGGGGAAAGGAAAAGGGAATTAATAAGGGACAAAGGATATTTAACTATATACAAAACCTGATCCAAGTAGTCCTGAGTGGAAGTGTCTGAGCAGTGCCTTGTGGCCTCTGCGACTGCTGTGACTTGTCACCAGGGACCGCAGTGATGCCAGGAGCAGATGGTGGTGGATGCTGCCGAACAGTACTGACCTCTGACCCCTCAGGGTCCTACAGATACCACCAGTCCTTTCCTTTCAGGCTGGTAACCCTTAAACCATAACAATGACAAAGAACTGTGCTGAATGTCAGCATATCTGCCCAGTACGAGGGCCAACTACTGACTGTATACAACGAGGTCTGGAAGAGTCTTGCGAAAAAATCGAAAGGACCTTTGGGATTTCAAGATTATCATATTAAGTATCTACTTAAATTAAGGCAGACTCTTTTTCTAAGTCCAACTATAAAAACACCTCAAATATTCTATGCCTGATAGAGCTATTCAGTCTTTGATCTTCCTTATTAGGAGCTGGAGGAAAATACTAAGATTAAATAAATTAAATTTTCATTTAAGTCTCAAGCATTAGTTTACAGAATTTTCCTACTTTATATCACAGCTGAGTTTTTCTTGTGATACTAATAATTTATCAAATCCATTAAAGATTTAGAGATGTCACTAAAACACATGAAATACAATTAAACTTTGACACTAACTGCTTTGATCAAATAAGGTCAGAGAAAATACTTTCATTTATTAATATTTTATGAAGCAAACTTTTCATCTAAATTTCTGAATAAGAGGGAGAAACTGAAAGGACATGATATGTCAACAGTGTCAGATAGTTTTTAAAAATATTACACAATTGAATCACTTGATAACATGAGTTAAGCAAAAATCATTCAGGTTCAAGTTGTGATAGTTGTGCTAGCAACATTTTCTCTCTAGATACTGTCAATGTTTTATTTAAAAAAATAATTTAAATTACACTGTTATTTTTCAGTCCATCTGTCTTTGTTTTGGACTGAAATTGATTTATTGACTCATGCAATAAAAAACAAAATTAAAGGAAATAAATATATGTTAAAAATACTATAAATGCATGTAAATATTTATTTATAAATTAAATAAGTTAAAGTAAACTTCTAAAACATTCTCTTGAAGCACAGAGAATTACTGAGAGAATTAATGTTTCTTTTTTTGCACTGTAGGATTCTTCTGAAATGAAGTTAAAAAACAAAGTACAAGTTCTCCACTGGTGATTAAAAGCATCTCAAATACAGTAAGTTAAGAAATGATAGAATTAACAGCTTCACAGTTGGTTTGATTTTTTTTTTTTAGTCCAACAACCATTTTTGTGCAGCAGAATCAAGAAATGTGTTAAAAAATTGAAGTCACACCAATATATTGTTATCCAGCAGTGGAGAACTCACTCCCAAACTGCTGTCTCCCATCATTTGAAGCTTGCTTCAACCTGACAGCAGAAGCAGACTATCCACAGTGAGTGTGGGTGGATTCTCCTTTTTTTCTGTGTTGTTTTCTTGCTACAGCAGGAAATTTTTTTATAGTATTCTGTACTGAATACCATTGAAACTCTGTGAGAGTACAGCAGCGCTTGGGAGGTCCCACTTAGTGTACAGCAAATCACAATCCCTCATAGTAATCTCAAGCATCAACCGTAGGGAACCTCTTAAGGAATCAACCTGTGAACTGAGGACCATTTGCATTATTAAAGCAAACCCAAAACGTAGCCTAAGCAAAATGCTTTGTACAGTTTTCCCCAAATACACTGGAAGATAACAAAGACTGATTTCAAATTATGATGAAATTCTCTAGCTCTTACTGAGAAAAATTTCTGTAGTATAATTTCTATTTTATCTATTTTGCAGCTCTTCATCATCACTGTACTTAACTCATATATTCATGTAGCTTTTTTTTTTCTTCCAGGCAAACCTCCTAAGTAATCCTTGATCTCTCGACTTTTGTTTCTCTGTTTAACTATTGATATCTTCTATTCTCAATAGTCTTTGAAAGAAAAGGCGGTTGGGAATTTGCTGGAATGCAAAACACTGATTTTACTCTTTCTAAGACAGGTGTTTCCTGCACAGCTTTTCAAATAGTAATAATACAACAGAATATTTAAAGTCACGTGTCACCTCTATCACTTTGAATGGAAAACCGTTTATGTAATCATCAGCAAATGTTTATAAATCAGAAAACACAATAAAATGATGCTGGGATAACTGCTGACATTTGGTGGTACTAAGAAAGAAATATTTTTCTGCTACTTGTTCTTCTTCAGTTGTGCATACATGGATGATTGATATGAAAAATAACTAAATAAAACTGGTCAGTCTGTGAAGCTAGCACCTATTCGTGATCAGCTGTCAAGGGGAATTTGGAGAATTCTGTTGAATTTTCAAATGTTGGTTAAGTGTCATTCAGTGGACTACCAAGCAAGTGTGCATAAACCAACACAGATTAAACACCATACATAATCATTGTACTTGACCAGCCTTTAATTATCTGTTATTATACCTGCCATAAATAAGAATATGCAGAGCCAGGAGATCTGAAATCCAAGCCCACAGCCTAACCAGCACTTTACTTTCATTCCTAACCGCAAGGTTACCATCATGTTGCAGTCTCTCAAACTCCAGCATATTTCTTAGTGACTGAACATGAAGCATTTCACAGTGTGTAAAGGAAAATGTTCCTATTCATTATAAGGCACTGTGCACATGTTCTACATGGGGAATTATGTGCCAACTCTTTCAAAGACATCAAAAAACCTAAGTGAAGCATAATATTTTTTTGTATAAATAGTACATATCAAATGCTGGCTAATGCCAATCACTGAAATATTTCTAAAGATTACATCCTTTGACATTGTTATCCAGGGAGGGATGCAATATGTCACTTTTCTTAGTAGGAGAAACATAAAGCATGAAGTTCAAATTTCTGGTCTTTTTCCTCTGATAGAGAAAGAAAAAAATCCTGAACACAGAATGATGAACACAACTGCATTTGAGGTTCAAGATACTATTACTGAAATAAGTATGTTTGTAGGATATTTTACATTTTCTCAAAACATAAAGTGAACTGAAAATAATTATTAAGAGACGTCCCATATTAAGAATCATAGAATGATTTGAATTGGAAAGGACCTTAAAGATCATCTAGTCGAGCTCTCCTCTTTATGAACATCCTTACTTCTGTCAATAGAGTGAGTCTGATAGTTTTCATAGTCTCATTTAGTTCTTTTAAAGTTAATAACTATAGAAAAGCAATAAGCTAAATCCACAATACAACTTCAATGTTACGGAAGACACCATCCGTCCTAAGGAACACAGGGCACTCAATATATCAAGTGCTATGAAATTAGAAACTCTACCAGAGAGCATTCTGCATAGTTTACTCAGGATTGCCCATATGGAAGGCCAAGTCTTAGGCCCCATCACACAGTGATAGTTGGGCACCTACCTTTTCTCAAAGAACTTAGTGGTAAACATACATCCTGATCTTATGTTCTCAAGTCAGTCTCATCTTCCTTTAAAATCAGTAATACAGACATTTTAAAAGTATAGTAGGTCTTTTAAAATAGTTTTGCTTTCAAAATAATAAAAAAATTTATTTGAAGGTATTAAAACCTTCAAGAGAGCAACTACAGTGTATTGAGTACTGTCCGCAGGCAGATGAGGAGAGAGTTGAGAGTCTGTGGGTGAGAATTAAGGGGCAGTCACTGTTGTGAGTGTCTATTACAGGCTACCAGATCAGGGTGAGGAAGTTGATGAGGCCTTCTACAGGCAGCTGAGAGCGGCCTCACAGTCCCAGGCCCTGGTTGTCATGGGAGATTTTAACTTCCCTGATGTTTGCTGGAAGGACCACTCAGCCAGTCAGCCACAGTCCAGGAGGTTCCTCCAGTGCATTGACGGTAACTTCCTCATGCAAATGGTGGAGGAGCCGGCTAGGGGAGATGCACTGCTGGATCTCATCCTCTCTAACAAGGAGGGTCTGGTGGAAGCAGTAAAGGTTGAGGGCTGCCTTGGTTGCAGTGACCATGAAATGGTGGAGTTCAGGATCTCATGTAGCAGAAACAAAATAACAAGCAGAGTTGCAACCCTGGACTTCAGCAGGGCAAACTTTGACCTCTTGAAACAATTGCTAAGGGAAATCCCATGGGCGAAGCTGCTTGAAGGTAAAGGGGCCCAAGATAGCTGGGTAGCATTCAGGGACTGCTTCTATGAAGCTCAAGATCAGAGCATCTCGACACGTAGGCAGTCAAGGAAGGGAGCCAGGAGACCTGCTTGGTTAAACAGGGGACCGTGAGGTAAGCTTAGGTAGAAGAGGAAAGTTTATA
>NW_010205753.1:0-570 GCF_000695765.1 Mesitornis unicolor
GCCGTGTGATGCACTCAGGATGATTTGCTCCGTCAAAGCAATGATGGATTTGTTCATCTTAAAGCAGCACCAGAGTGGGGAGCCCCGGCTGGGCTCTCCCTAACCCGTTTCACGTTATCAGGGTAGGGGGGAGCGGACCCCTCCTCCTGTCCCTGGGCCGGCTCGTGGCTGGAAGGGGAAAGAACCGGTGGGGAGGGGCCGCAGCGCGGCCGGCAGGGGGCGCCCGAGGGCCGCGCGCCGCAGATCCGGGAATGCTCGCGCCATCCCGCACCGCTCCATCCTCACATCCCGTCCCGCATCGCTCCATCCTGCATCCTCTGTCTCACATCGCTCCATCCTGCATCCTCCACCCCGCATCACTCCATCCTGCCCCATCACACAGGTGCAGCTGCTGAAAGACCAACTAGCAGCTGAGACGGCAGCACGGATCGAAGCGCAGGCCCGGGTCCGGCAGCTGCTCTTGACCAACCGTGACCTCCTGCAACACGTCTCCCTGCTGGTGCGGCAGCTGACGGAGTGGCAAACCCCGGAGCAACACCGTCCACACAGGTAAAAACAAACAACCCCCAC
>NW_010205753.1:619-1227 GCF_000695765.1 Mesitornis unicolor
CCTTGTGGTCCCAGGAAGCAACTGGGATGCTCCCAGCAGTAGCCTGCCAGGCTCTGGGAGGGCCTTTGGAGCATCTCTGCACCCCTTGCAGTCACAGGGAGCAATTGGGGTGCTGCAAATACCATCCCAGTGGGTTCTGGGGCCTTTGGAGCATCTCTACATCCCTTACAGTCCCAGAGAGCTGCTGGGATGCTGTCAGCACCATCCCTTCAGAGCATCTCTGCACCACTCGTGTTCCCAGGGAGCGGCTGGAGCTCCCCAGCTCTTTACGTGTCCCTTGTCCCTCTCTCCCCAGTTGACGGCTCCTTGCAAAACCTGTCCCTGGCCCAGTCCCTCTCCCTGAACCTGAAGAACCACTACAGCCTGGATGTCCACCTGCCATCCACCTCCACCCCCGCCAGCATCCTGGGCAGCCCAGTGGCCCCCGGCTCCCACCTGGCCCCCGGCAACTCCTACCTCAACCTGCTCAGCCTGGAGAGGGGTGGCCCCCGCTACGGCAGCAAGGAGGGGGACGAGTGCCTGACCGTGCTGGAGGGGCAGGACGGGCTCAGCCGGCGCGTGGAGGGCTCCGAGGTCTGCGAGTTCGCGCTGCTCAACGGGAGTGGCCG
>NW_010205753.1:1339-19264 GCF_000695765.1 Mesitornis unicolor
TGGGTGCTCACCCATCACCTCCTCTCTCCCCAGGCGGCAGCAGCCCATTCCCAAGCTCAACCCCCCACCGCCCATCCTACGCAAGAGGTCAAGCAAGACCTCCCCGAGCATGGAGGCAGAGGTGAAGCCCGAGAGTGCTGCCCACATCAGCGTGCCCAGCCCCAGTGTCTCCAGCCTCACCAGCATCGCTGCCAGCTCGCTCAGCCTCTTGGACCCTGAGGCAAGGACTCCTGCGAGGAGCACGGCCACCAGCGTGGAGCCCATCCCTGCTGGGACCGGCCAGCACACCATGGGCAAGGACAGGACTGGGGAGAGCGGGCAGACCAGCAGCCATGACCCCGCAGCCAGCGAGGCCCTGGCCAAGGACTTGGTGACCCTGGGCAGCCCTGCGGACAGCATGCTGCCCTTCTCCCCTGCAGATGACACCTGCTTGCACATCAGCTTCTCGGAAGATGAGCTGCTCGAAACAGAGCTGGACGCTGCCAGGGGGAGCAGCAGGGTCCCCTCTTAGTCAGATCGCAGTAGGTGGCAGCTGGCTGGCAGGGACATCCCAGGAGCTCCATCCATGCCGCTCCACCAGCCTGTGCTGGGGTTGGGGTCCCTGTCCCCAGCAGCTCTCCCTGCTGCTGCCCAGCAGAGGCACAGTCCATCACAGCATCCCTTCTGCTGGCCACAGCAGCCCCAGCCTTCCCGCAGCAGACGGGAACCACCCCCAGCCCCTGGCAGGGTGTGAGCCATCGCCATTGCCATCACCTGCTGGGTGGCTCACAAGGCCAGGGCACGCCGGATGGGAATGGCACTGGTTTGACTTGCTCCAGGGAGGCTCTGACCCTGCCAGCATTGCCCACGGGATGCTCCACAGCAGAGACATCGCAAGGAGCAGAGCAGCAGGAGCCAGGGATACAGCACAGCGCAGGACACAAGGCTGCTGTCCGTCAGTTGCCACCTGCAGTAGCAGAGTGAATGGAGCCATGTAGCATCACCACGGTGCTGCTCCCATTCCTGGCTACCTAAGGTGGGCGCCAGGTTGCCACCACACTGTCACGGGCAACCCATGTCCACCAGCGTCAGTGCTGCACCCAGCCCTGCTTTTGGTGATAGCAGCCCCATCGCCGTGTCCCCGCACAGCAAAGCCACCACTGCCTCCCTCCACAGGTGCCTTTTCCCACACCCCAGCACCCACTGCCCACACAGGCTGGGGTCACACCCCCAGAGGCCACTAATGGGGTGCAGGGCTGGCCCTGGGAGCCTGCTGCTGTGGTGAGTGACGCTCCCAGAGGATGGGTGCACCCCGTGTCTTGGAGTTCGGGTGGGAGAGCCCTCCTGTGCCTCCCCGAGCTGCTGGTGGCTGCTCCATGGTGCTGATTTTAGGGTGTTATGGTTGGTTTGGTGTCAGAAATGTGAGGGTCCTGGGATTAGCTAAGGTTTAAGAAAGAAGCCCAACGTGGGCAGGTTTTGAGGAGGGACCTGAGGAGATGCTCCTCTACCTCGGTTGTTTGTGAGAGGGCACTGAGAAAGTGTTGGAGGGTAGAGATGGGCAAGTGTTGAGGAGAAATGGAGACGCTGAACAGCACTACCTGTTCCTGGCACGGCTGAGGTGGTGGGACGTGCACCCCAGAGATGCAGGAGGTGGCATCGCCCCCTGCGTCTGGGGCTGGGGGCCGGTGAAGCTGTGGCTGGGCTGTCCCGTAGCGCGGTAGAGACAGAGCAGCCTGCCCGTAGGAGTAAAGTACACGGCAGTCTGGTAACTGACTTTTAAAGAAAAAAAAAATAATAAAGGTGTCCAATTTGCAGAGCAAGTGCTATGGTCTCTGCCCCACCGAGTCCCTGCCCCCAGGTATTCCCAAAAAAGAGAAAACCCCAGTGGGAATGGAGCTGCCCTGAGCCGCCAGCCTGGCACCCTCCCCAGCCCACAGCCCCTCGCAGTGCAGGTGACAGCAGGGGATCCTGTGTCCATGAGGACAGGTTCCTCGGCCAGGGATGAGGCCCATTTCCACTCCAGACCCTCACCCCAAGCCCAACAGCACCCACACCACACTGTGTGGCACCAAGTGCTGGCTGCTGCAGCCCCTGGACAGGGCTTTGCCCCCCACTTACCCCTCTTTGCCCTTTCTTGTGCCCATTTCTGCTCCCAAAATAAATCCTGGCCCCAGAACACAGGATGGGAGTGCCACAGAGGGAGGAGGTGGATGGGATGGGATGGGATGGGATGGGATGGGATGGGATGGGATGGGATGGGATGGGATGGGATGGGATGGGATGGGATGGGATGGCCCCCCCCACCCTCTGCAGCATCCTGGCCCCTCTGAGGTGTGGACAGGAACCGATGCGTGATCCAGCACGGAGGCTCCAGGATGGATGTGGACCCCATGAGGCTGTCCCCCCCCATACAGGAGGAGGGACCCAACCAAAGGGTCCCAGTCCAGCTCTGGGGGTTGGATGGACCCAGGACCCCTGCGGGGGTCTCGGGGCCACTCCCCATCCCTCCACGGAGCGGTGCAGCCCCCAGCACGATGGAGCCGGGCACAGGGAGCCCTTTCCCCAGGCCCACCAGACATCTGCCCAGGGAGGGGGCACTTCCAGCCCCACGTCTTATTATGCTTCCTTATGGGAAGAAACTTTTTCCTCCGCTGTCGGGTAAGCTGCTAGCAATCATCAGGCAGGCAGGTGGTAAAGATTCATATCCATCAAACAATGCCATTTAGTTTGTAACCTGTGACTAAATCTGGTGTTAGCTTTAATTTCAGAGTCTGCTTTAGGGCTCGCTTGTTAATCTCTATGCAAAGCAGATGAAATGAATATGCAGCATTTTGGATGTAATTGTACAGCTTCAATTCAGCACTATAATTTTCCAAACAGGATCTTGCAATCAAGCTTCTATTCATTAGTGTATAAACAATTTAGTTTCTCAGCTCTCCAGTATGCCAATCATCTCAATGGAGTGAGCATCTCCCACTAAAAGAGGAGGAAAGTTTCCTTTGTGTAGCAGAGGTAAAAGTTGCTCCGTACTTCAGACAATTCCTGCCCGGCGGATCTGGGCCATTCCCGCTGCCCCACAACACCGAGCAGCTGCAAACAGCATCGGGGGAGGACGATGCCTCAGGGACCTCCCAGCAAATGCAGCCCCAGGGCCCCCCAGTTCCATGTGTGAGACCCCACAGAGGAGCCCAGACCCTGCAGGATGAGACCACCTGGAAAGGTGCAGCCACGCAGCACCTCGAGACCCCTGGCAGAGCATCCTGAGGCTTTCGGGAGGGGACAGCCCCCCCAAGCAACCCTCCTTCCACGTCCCCATCTTCCCTGTACCAGCTCAGCCCTCCTGGCCAGGACAGGGCACTGGGACACCCCACACTCGGGGCTGAAAAGGGACAGGGCCAGGCTGGCACGGGGCAGGGGGAACACGTTTTGGCCTTGGTGGCTCAGTCCCCTCATGACTGGGTGCTTTCCTCAGTGGGGACCCAAGGATAGCACACACACAAGCGCATCCAGCACCCGGCCGCATCCCCATCGCTCTGCATCCCCCATCTCTCCGTGCCCATCACGTCCCTCGGAGGTGAGGAGGGACCATCCGAGAGCCCCCACAAAGGGAAGCGCCGTCGGCAGAGCCGCTCAGCGCGGGCTCTGTTTCCAAATGAATATCGACAGCGCTAATTACAGGCCGCCATGCAGACAGCTTATTAGCTTGTCACAAAAAGACGGTATTGAACTGAAAGCCCGCGGTATTCACGGAGCGCAGCAAGACGCTCCCCAGACAGCACAGCGAACCAGGCAGGCGAACAACCTCCAGCAAAACTAATTACTTCCTGATTGTCTACGGCCACCCACTGGGTATAATAGTATAGACTAAATTTGGCATATACATAACTAAGCACTCGGTACCAATTTGGCATACAATAATCATCCTCTGTGTTGCATAATTAAAATCCGATCACTTGGAATAATTATTTCATATTCCTGCTATCGGGTGAGGATTGCATAATGCAGCGTGGCAGGAACTGGGGTCTAGGAGCGAAATCGGCCGCGTTTCCACCTGTGAGCCCCCCGGCATGGATGTTATGGCTCCAGGCACGGCCACAGACCGTGTTCAGCACTGGCTACCTCCAATGGGGGCCAGTAGCCCCTGGGCAAGGTGATGCCATGGAGCTGGAGTCGCCTTAACCCTGCCCCTCTGTGCAATGAGCCCTGAGGCTGTGGGGAAGGATGCCACCAGTTCAGGACAGGCTGTCCCCGTGTCCTCAAGCAAACCCCCCTTGACCTTTCCAGGCAGGCCCCTGTCTCGCTGCCCGTCCGGCCCCATTGTGCTTGCACGTCTGCTAAAGGCGTTTTGGAAAGAGGCGGCAATAAAAAAAATATCAAAACTCAAGCAGAACGTGTGTGTCTAATCCATTAACTTCCTCCGGCAGCTCCCCGGGGACGTGGCACGGAGGAGAAAGAATAGGTGGATATTGCACGCGCCCTGGCACCTCGTCCCCGGGCCAGTCCCACCGCGAGCCGCGGCCACGGGCTCATAAATCACGGCGGGCGACGGCGTTTCACAGCTTGCTTCCCTGCCAGGATATGGCCATTCAACACGGCCGGCATGCGGGGGAAGCTGCATCTCCCACTTCCAGGAAGGGAGGCTCCGCAAGGAAAAACGCGTTGATAAAAAGAAGGACGACATCAGCTTTGTTCGCGTTGCGAAGCTCCCATTGTTCCTGCCGCGGCCGCCGGCCCGCGCTGGAGAAAGTATTTCCTCAGCAATCAATCTCCTGGGCTCCTCGCAGCCCTCGCCTTGGCACCAGATCCTTCTCGGGTTGTTTTGAGAGAAAAAGCAGCTTTCGCCACAGCTTTTGCCACGGGGTGCACTGAGCAATTTGTGGTGCAGTTTGAGGGGATAAGGGACATCCCCAGGGTGGAGGGAGGGGAGACTGGTGCCTGCTCTGGGGGTCTCCATCCCATGTCCCCAGCGAGAGCCGCACCAGCAGACCTGCACTGTTGGTCCCCAAATGCTCTCATCCCGCAGAGCTGCATCCTCCCCATTGGCATGGCACGACCCAGCATGGGACGAGGAAGGCAAATGTGGCCATGACCACACTAACCCCAGTGCCAAAACACAGAGCTTGTGGTGACTGGAAATACGGGAGTTGGGCTGACAGTCGTACAAGAAAAATAGATCGAGTTTCCAAGAAAATAGAGGCAAGCTGATCTGATTTTCATCAGCATCTTCAGCTGCCTTTCGGGAAGCCCCGGCCTGCTCTTCGTTCCTGCTCTCCGCTTTACAAACCACTTAATTCCTTGTTGCTTTGGAAACCCTCACAAAGACCCTCTGCATCCCTCCAAATAACGAGCAACAGATGCTGCTTTGACCTCAGCAACTTCCTGGAAACATACATTTGTCAAAATACAAATACAAATATTAATGTGAGGAAGGCTTTTAAATTACAAGGAAGCAGCAGAGAGCGCAGCCATGCAACGGCCAAGCCCTTGGACAGGGCAGAAACCTGGCACTGGCCCGGGAGGGGTCCCCAAACCCCTGGGAGTCCCCAGGAGGGGCTGCAGCCGGTGCAGGGACCCCATGGTCTGTGTTGGCACTGTGGGGTCCCTGCCTGGCACCACCCAGAGGGGCTTTGGTTTGTAACCCACGGTCTTGCTTTGAGGCAGGTTTGCAAAATAGTTTGAGAACAAACATAAAACCAAACTTTTTTTCAGCACAAAACCTGTTCCTGAGCAGCCCCCACTGCCAGGGGGACCAGGGTCTGTGGATGCCCCCGTACTGCGAGCTACACCAGGCGCAGGCTCAGCTCTCATCCCTATCCACATGCTGTGTTTTGCAGTTTATAGGAGCAACTGGCCTCTTCTACGGAGCTTTAAGCCTCATCTGCTCATCCCACAGGTGGAAGAAGGCATGTGAACAACAACCAACCAGGAACTCTTCTGGTTTTTCTGGCTGCAGCCGCCAGCCAATGCATCCTGGTGACACAGCCCGACTCGTAACATGGCCCACCCTACTGGGACCCCATACCCACGGCACTCACCAGGGCAGGCAGAGGCAGCTCCACAGCTCCAGGCAGGTGAAGCCCCTTTTGCCTCCCAGGATCAGCCAGAAATGAGCACCTGGCAAGGGCTTGGCCTGGTGGAAGGTGGAGCTGGGCGGTCCTGGGCATTTGATGCAGCTGGAGTAGGAGGGACCTGGGCACATTGGGCATCCCCATCCCCTGGTTGTCCCCCACTCTCTGCTGCTGTCTCACCTGACCGTGGGATCTGAGGAACGTCCCTCCCATGAGGGTGTTTTCTCCTCATGACCGGGTTGCGGTGCCCCCATCCCAGCGAGGGGCTGCAGCATCCCAGGTCGGTGCTGCTGTGCAGCACTGGTGACCACAGGGTGGGGAATGGTGGGACAGCGCACTGGGGATTGTCCCCCTGCCGCTGCTGGGGACACGGTGGTGGCACGGGGGGGTCACCACAGTACAGATGCTCTCGTGCCTGCGCCGTGGGGTGCGTGGGGTGCTGCGGCACTGGGAATGTAAATCCTGACCTGGGCTGGGCCGGGGGCTCTGCAGTCCCCAGGATGTCTGCCGTAGCCATGGAAACGGCCATATACATTTACATATTCCTCTGTTAATCGCAGGGACATCAGAGCCACCATCAGAGCCACCCGTCTTCACCGGGGGCTGTTCCCACCCTGCCAAAGGGAGGCCACAGCGCTTCCCACCCTGCACCCGCAAGGTCTCTGCATTGCTGGGCTCAGCCAGCTCCAGCCCTGGCTTTGTACAGCTCCTGAGCAAAACCCATCATGGGGAGAGAAGTCAAACCCTGACTGCACCGGATGTATTTGTCCAGCCTCTGTCATCAGGGAGGGACCCAGAGCAGGGGGATCAGCTGGAGATGTCCACACATATATATTCACATCAACCCTGCCTCAAGGACTGCAGTCCCAAATTTACTCCATTCACCCACCACAGCTCTTTGACCATCAGTGCTTTGGGACCAAACACAACACTCCGGTGTGGAGGACATAAAGGTGGTCACAAACCCTTTGTGAAGGAGGCAAAGCAAAGCAGTTCCTGGGGGCACCAAATTTGCCAGGGCCAGCACAGCTGCGGGGTGGCCATTCCCAGCGTGGAGGAGACTCTGCAGCTCATGGGAGATGGGATGAGGGCTCTGCTTGACTGATTCGCTCTCAAAAATAACATCCAGGGAGTGATTAAAAGCTGGCGGGACCTGAGGGTGCGGATGTGCCTCCCAAGATGAAGCCTTGTCCCTGCATGCATTTTGGGGGGAGGGTGGCTGCCTTCCCTGCCTACTCACCAGCCAGGGCAGGGTGCTGGAGCCCAACAAATGACTTTCCATCACATTAACAAGAGCCAGGCACTTTCCGGTGAGCTCGGCAGGTGCATGCAGGCACTGCCAGCTCCCGACACGGGTGCCAGGGCCCTTGTGTGCCAAGGGATAACGAGTGGCGCTGCCAGAGCACAGGCGCAGCTGGCCCCGCTGGCACTGACGGTGGCTGCACACGCCGAGGGCGTTGGCTCAGCCCCGGCTGCCTTCGCCACCGCTCACCCAGGAGGATTTGCCTTGCAGGTCACAGCTGGCAGCACCTCTGCACTGCCAGGACCTGAGGTTTAGTCCTGAGCCAGGGAAGGGAGCACGTTTGCTGAGTGAGAGAGAAAAAAAACGTTAGAGGCGATCATCCCAATCACTCCTTTGCACAGAGCATCACACGGAGCCGTGTCTGCAGCCACCAGCACAGCCAGGGAGCAACTGTCCCCAGTGCTGCTCCTGCCTCCCACCCCAGCCTGGGGGTGCTCGAAGGGCATGGGGGTGGCACTAGGGAAGCTCCCACCAGTTACAGACACTACCCTGTGTGGCCACGAGCCACCGTACTCGCACAGAGGCCACCCCAGGACTCTCAGTGCTCTGCTCAGACCCGTTGGGCTCTGCAGGGATGCAGGGTCCACGGACTGCGGCATCACACCCCTGGGTGCTCCCACACTACAGCAGGAGCTCCTGTCACTGCGTGCACTGCTCACAGCCCTGGGCACGTTTTCCCTGCATGCAGGGTCTGCTGGAGGGCTTGGAGCAGCCCTGTCCCAGCACTGCGCCACCAGGATTTCAGACCCACCAGTTTCCTCTGCCCTTTCCACCGAACCAACCCACAGAAAATTTTATAAACTTGAGGAAACGCGAGTCAAAGCACAAGGAGCCCAAAGCTGAGCCAAAGCGTGACCTCAGCAACCTCCCCGCTTTGTCCAGCCTGGGACCTCCTCATTATCTGTCAGCACTTGCTGAGTCTCCTCCTTCGGGGGACACACCAGGCCCTTCCGGAGGAGCAGTCCGTGCTGCTCTAATGACTGTCTTATCTCTGCTGTTTCCAGCTCTGCTTCCCTCCGCCGGCGCAGGGGTGATGCCCTCCCCAAGCTGGCAGCCCCAGGGACCAGTGCCCCAGTCCACGCCTGTGCAGAGCCCTCCAGGGATGGGTTCATCCTGCTGGTCTGTGGGTTTGGGGCTGTGCCCTCTGCAGGGTGGGGGTCCCCCAACATTCAACGGGATGGCAATAGGGATGAAGGCTTGATGGAGCAGCTGAGAGTAAGGCTCAGCTCCATCCTATGGCGGCTGCTCCCATCCATCCCATTCCATCTCCATCCCATCCCTGATGGAGGCCCTCAGAGCCCAGCAGAACAGGAGCCAAGAGAAGACGGAGCAGAGTTTGCTATCTGAAGCATGAACCTGCCCATGCGAGACGAGGGCAGTGACAGGCAGGGAGTGTTTGGTGCAAAGGAAGGAAATGGAAGATTTACATCCCCAGAACTTCCCTGCTTTTGTTCTCCCTCCCGCCCCCGCTCTTCTCCTTGGCCACTCACTCTTCTCGCTGGATGTGTATGGCTTGATACTGCCCAAGCAAGCTGGAAACTGGGTATATCAGCTGAAAGCAATTTACTTTGATATCCAGCTGCCAGATTTTCCTTCATTTGTTTACTTTTAAATGCTTTTTTAAAAGCCAAAGTACACAAGGCAGCCAAATTGCTGACATGTGTGCCGGGCCGGTACCCCGCAAATGCTGCATTCTTTCATGTCCTCCTGGGCTCAGATCCACTCATGTTTATTTAAAATACGTAGAACACTTCAGCACTATTAAGGACCATGTTTTATAGTAAATGGAAAAAGATTTCCTTGCAGGCCAAGGGGAGAGGAAAAGAATCACTTCAGCTCCGTTTTGTTCTGCTAGCGCCCAGCCACCCACGTCCCACCAATGTGCTGGGCCTGGGGCCAGGTCCCATTAGCTCTGGTTGCTCCTCAGGAGCTGCTGGTGCTCTGGGAATGCTGCAGACAGGTGGACATGGGGCTCCAGTAATGCCTGTGGGGCTGGGCCTTCCTCCCCCATAGACCCATGGGGCAGTTAGCCTGTGATGGCCAAAAAAAACCCCAAGATGGGACTTGAAGTTATCCAGGTTCTCGGTGGCTTTGGTGTCTCATGCTGCTACCCCCACCCACCAGCATTCAGCTTAGCCCGGACTCTCTCCCATCACATTCCCATGTCTATATGTTCAACCCTCACAGCTCCTATTTAAGCACACAAATTTCACACCTAGGAACCATGGATGCTAAAGTCATCGGTGTGACACCAACTTGTGGCACACGAGCAGCAGCTTCAGGACAGCCCTTGCAAATCAGCAGGGTGATTTGCCTGGGCAAATCAAGGTGGCAGCGCCTAGGCAGACAGTTATGGGTGTGCAGGAACACCGAGATGGAGCAGAGCAGCACAGAACAACAGTACAGATGGCATATAACTACACATCCTCTCAAAAATACGATACAGATGCTGGAATGGATAGCAAATAAATATTTCAAGAACAATAACAGCTAAATGGGACTATATATGGAAGTAGATATTCAAATTCAGATTTTTTAATGTATGATTAATATGGGCATTTGGGGAGGGAATGAGGGCAGAAGGGTCATTTCCAGCTAATGCTGCCTTTCCTCAAGCCATCCAGAGGGATGCTTGATGTTTGGTGCTTGACCAAAGCTGAACTCCAAGGGGCAACACGAGGATGCACATCAGAAAGTGAAAATGTCAACAAACAGCAAATAAATCCCACGGGCTATTGTCACTGCTTACGCTTAAAGAAACGCAGAAGGACAACATATAGAGAAAGAAGCAAGAATGCAACTTACATTTTTAATCAAATTATCTGCTACCAGCAACACAGAGACGGACAGTGGCTTTGTGAAAAGACCTCCTTCCCACAAGAAAACGCTGCTGATGTAGCCAGAATTGGTCTGGTTTGTTTCCAAGCACAAAGCCCAAGAAAGCAGAAAGCTCCAGTTATTAACTGTTAATCATTTGGAGTGCAGCACCTTCATAGTTTTATTGTAATTAGCCAGACTGGTAAATCTTCAAAAGGATTCCTCCAGCGGAGTCCCAGACTCAGATTATGTCATGCCCTGAACACAACATCCCACAACTGGTTTCACTCATGGTTAGAAGAAACAAAGGCTCTAAGCAAGCGATGATGGGGAGCAGAGCAGGGTTTGCAAGGACAAGCACCGGTGCTACATGTATCTGGGGGATTTTTCGCTCCTGTAACCACCCCCTTGCTCCCCCTACGCAGCCATTTCCACACATTGCACCACAGCAGAGAATGGCGCAGACCTGAGAGCAGGGTGTTCATGGGGCTCCCCTTGATGGGTCTGTGCCCGCTGCAGCCACAAAGAGCATCCCCTAAGGCTCCTCCAAGGCGTTTCCCAAGGACAAAGAGGAGTAAACAAGCAGAGAGGGCTCTGCTGGGTGGAACCACCCCATTGCCCAGAGGAGCCAGGGCAGAGGGAAGTGACATGCCCCAAGGCCACACAATGAGATAGTGACAGGCAGGAAAGGGAAGCCGGGTTGTCTGTCCCCCAGTGCAGGGCTGTACCCTCCTGTCCACACTACTCCGGTATTGCTCCCTTCTTTCCCCTCCACAACACGCTGGTGTAAAGGACAGAAAACAAACATACAAAAGCTTGTAACAATAAAGAGCCCAATAACCAATCGTAAAGACTCCGGCAGCTGTAGGGAGCCAAAAGCTTCTTGGAGGGGGTTGGATGGAAGCTGAGTTTCCCTCCCTGCTTGTATTGTATTTCTTTCCTCTGCCAAAATGTGCTTCCTGAGTCTTGGGCAGAGCTCTCTGCCGCTGACCCTCACCTTCCTCTGTTTGGCCTGGAGCGCAGGCTCGCCACGAGCGCCTGCAGCCGCGCCTGGGGACGGGCAGAGCCTCCTGCTGCGTGCACATGGCCAGGGTCAGCTCCGCTGTCAGCGCCTTCCTGACAGCGAAAGCCAAGTCGGGCCACACCTGACCACGTCCCACTCCGATGCAGGAGTCCAGAGAGAGCCACAGGCTGGGGGACACGGCTATGAGCAATGTGATGCACATTTATGGGCTCCGTCCAGTCCTTTTCTCCCAGACAAAGATGAGGCAGGTTCCTCCCTCCTGCACGGCTACAAACAGGAGGCAGTGAGAACAAAGCCGGGGTCAGATAGTGCGCTAATCAAAGGGGTAATTCTGGCTCCATTAAAATTCTCGCTCCTGTTCGCATGGAAGCGGAGGGCTGCGCTCCTACTTATAAAGAGCTGAACCACCCTCAGGGTGACTCATAGCCCTTGACAGAGCTGCCATGCTGATTTTACAAATATTAGAGCAATGCCTCAGAGTCGGTGTTTTGTATGGTTTAACCTATCAATTTGGGAGCAGACCCATAGCTTTTTCAGAAAGCTCCCCTTCTCTGCATTTTATTTCCTTTCCTGGTGCCAGAGCCGGAGCCAAAGCCAAGCTTAACAAAGCAACAGGCATGGCCGTTCTTCCCAGCGCTCATTTTCCCCTGGTAAGAAGGGAGAAATCAATTTAAAACCTGTCAAAACAGCAAAAGCTCTTTGCCATTTTGTGCTGCAGAACACAGCGTGAACCAAACGCACACTTGAAACATCTGCATTTGCCAGCCCAGCCACAAGCACAGGAGCACACAGGTTGGGATCCTTTTGTTCAGGCAACTCCAAAAAGCGTGATGTGGGCACAGAGGGCAGCAGCGATAGGGAGACGCTTGGGATGCAGGCAAGATAGAAGAGCTTCTACCTTATTAAATGTTTGCATTTCTTGTCTTTGAGCTGTCATTCCTGGATCCAGTCAGGTACAGCAAATCTCTTCATGTTCCCGCAGCTTCTGGTGACAGCCTGGAGCAGCTCTGAACCAGACAGCAGACTCAGAGCAAACACAACACAGCTCTCCTCATTACCCACTTTTGTCAAGCACATACTTCACACATGAGAAGAACCTGCACCCATGCACACGTGAGCCCTGCTAAGGCTTCTGCAATGTAAGGGAGTAGAGAAACTTGTTGTCGAAGCAGACACCAAAGCCACAAATAACCCCTGCACCACCAGGTGGCTTGTGCTGCTGACCACCCCTTGGTACCTGGGAACCACTCCCCTTTCAGCATCTGCTTTTACTTGTCTATTCCTAAAGAAAAGAAAACAATGTGCTTTTACATTAAATATTGCAATTAACGTGCTTCCCACATTTGCCCCGCAGGTTCAGAGCCATCCTGTTCTCTGCAGCACCAGGGACATCCTCTTCCTGGGTTCAGAGAGGAAAATGCCATTTAGACTGGGATTTCCCAACCACCTTTATATACTTTGGCTCTCCCTTAACTTCCTTAAATCACATCAAATGTGATCGAGGTGGTCAGAAGATTTTCAAACCATTTTTCTTCCTCTTCCCACTTCATACTCGATTCAAGAGCTTTTGTGTGTGTAAGAAAAATCAAGTTGAGACAGCATTCAAGTGAATTTTGTAGCAAAGACAAAAGACCTAACGAAGTTTCCAATAGCAGTACTGAAGTAGCCCTAGGACTTTCATGATAGCAAAATCTTCACAGATGCCCAAGATCACCTTAATGCAGCCACAAGAGGGAGTCTCAAATCTCCTGTTAATATCAGATGGATTACAGTTCCAAAACATCTCTAGTACAAGAGTACACAGCAAGCTTTCAAAAGGATTTTCAGAAGTTACTCTGAACTCCAGATTTCTTCTCTGACTTCATAGGAGTACCTTGTTCTGAAGGTAAAGGATCTTTAAAATTACGAATCCTTGGTGTAAAGATGCAGGTTTTCCTTTTCTTAGGAGGTAGGGAATTACCTTATTTATCCACTCTAGACCCACATTGCAACTGAAGGCAGAGGAAGAGGAGTATGTGACTTCTGGAAGTCCTTTTTTTAGCAGAAATGAGAATATGGATAATATGATAAGCAACAGAATTATGAATTAAATAAATGCAATTCCTTTCCACCACTTGCCCAGATTTGGTGACTTTAAGCAGAGTGGGAGCTGCTGTTGGACTCCCAGCCTTTTTGGCTAACAGTCCGCCTTCTCCAGCCTTTCTGCCCTGGGAGTTAGGCAGAACCATCTGAGACCAGGGCAAGTCAAACCGCCAGATGTCTTGGAGGGGAACTTTCTCTCCAGGATGCTGTCGTGCTAGTGCCACACAGTTCTGCTGCACCAGAAATGCACATTCCTACCTTCCCGAGATTAGAAATTGCACTAGGATTTTACTCTTCCATCCACAACCTGCAAGAACAGAGCAGGCTGTGCCTAATCTAACCCGTGATGTGGCAAACTACCATGCCACTGGCTTAACATTTTGTTAATTTGACACATTTGATAAGAATGGGCTCTGGCAGAGCTAAGAGCCCGCAGCATAACAAATAGCACTTCTCACATCGCCAGTAAAATATCTGTGTTGAATGTGTATGTCTGCTCTCCATCTGCCAAAAAGATGTCAAGATACATTCTTCAAAAATACTTTCATGGTCTTTACTCAGTCTTGACATTTACTTGTGCTAAAGTTTCCAAGAAAACATTACAGCTCCAAAGGGGGCACCTATGTTTGGTTACAGCCACACGATGATTTTGAACAAAAATAGCTACGTACAGGTACTGCCCAAAGCACCAAGAAACAGACCCTGGGCAACACTTTGTGCAGAGATTCAGCCAAGAGACAAAGACAAGAAGCAATTATTGCAAAGAGGTTAATGAAAGAAGTGCTCACAGTACAGCTGAATTCTACTTGACTTTATCACTTCACTGTCTTCTGCTGTTCCCTTCTGTACATTCACCTGCCCGCTCCTGCTTGAAACTGAAGTGGGGATATGGGCAAGCAGATCGTTAACTCTGACTTTTAAACCTGGTCAATGCATCATCGCTGGATCAACCACCTCTGACCCAAGAGGCAGTAGATTCAGCTGCCACTAAACAGATAAACAGTCTTAAACCTTTGAAGTTGCAGCATAAACCACTTTTTTTTTTGCTTACAGTACTAGCCAACTTAAGGGTGAGGCTCCTAAAAGGCTGTTTAAAAAAAACCTGTCCCCCTATTTACGCATGTCATTCTTTTCAGCAGCAATTTAATGGGAAAAAATACTCTTTAATTACGATTAGAGGCTGACTACTGGAATGCCCATGCCTGTATATTCAAAAGCAGATGTTCAGCAGTGCAATGTTTCACACATCATCCTGACAATAGTCAGTTATTAACAAAACACAGTACTACCTAAAAAGTCTTTCTGTGAGATTGCTCAACTATTGCAGTGGGTCAGCAACAAAAGATCAGATGTGGCACGTGTTAACATCCCAGAACAATTTATTCTCTACTTGGCCAAACCTCATTTCACTCACTCAGCTGAATGTAATTAGACCTCGGGCTTGTCCCAGTTTCAATCTCTGCAGAGAAGAGGTTCTCTTTCCTCAGTAACACGGGGCTGCTCTGAAACATTGGCAGCGATCTGGGAGGAGAAACTGCAGACGTGCACATCATCTCACTGATTTCGACAGGAGCTGCTCAGAGCACGATATGTACATTAAAATGCAAACATGTATGCCACAGCACCTGCCTAGAGTTTCAGTCAACACACCCCAGCTTAAAGCAGCAAGAACCCATGAGCCACACAGTGCAGGAGCTATTTTTAGACAAATGTTATACGATTTCCTCTCTGGCTCCACGGATCAGAAACATATGCTGCAGCTACAGACCCATTACAGCTTAATCCTACCCCAAACAAGGAGATGGTAAATCTTCAGATCCTAGTAACAGTTAGGCTACTCAGGGAGCAAAGCACTACTCAAGTCTTTGCTATGGTTCAAGCCACACAACCAGGCCCAGAGCAAGCTAAACTGCACGTGGCTTTGCAACAAGAGTTTCTATTTTTTTCTGATCTTTGTAATAAGGTTCTTGCTATTGGGTGGAAGTGGAGGAAAAACTAGATCTACTTCCTATGAAACACCGGACTTTTAGATATTGTAGAAAATATAAATTAAAGAAAACCATCAAGTCAGGGCCTTGAGACAGAAGACAAGCCACCACCTTACACTGCTTAATAGGCCAGGAAGATCCTTTGGGAGAGAAGTCTTTCCTTAAAGGTGTCAAAAATGTAATGTGTTTTTTCTGATGAAGTAGCTTGTGTTGCCTCTATCCCCCAAAAAATGGAAGCCAGTAACCCAGCTGCATGAGGACTCATTAGCTGGTAAGTAGCATAACGCTCTTTACATCAGAAACAGCACTGACCTCACACCAAGAAAAAGTCATAGATTCAGACTAAAACCTTCTTCCAAGACAGATTTTAGGTTAAACCGACATAGCAGGAGTCCCTTGGAAACAAACACACAATTCAGCTGCAAGACTAAGGCAGGACATCAACGACTTGTTTGTTCTCCAAGCTTCCTTGATACAAGTGACAGTGTTCTTAATAAGTAAAGAAAATCTCACGTCAGTTTTTGATTGTTTGAAGTCAGAGACTCTGGCTACATTTCTACACATCTCAGACAAGCCTGGTAGCCACTATCAAGCAAATGACACTGCTAGTATCCAGGTGGTCCTAAGGGCTATGTGACTGCAGAAAGCACTGTGCAAAACAGGGAAATACTGGGTTTTTTTAGTTGCTATGATGTGTGAGTATCTTTAAAGAAGTCTACTAAGCCACATGTAACAGTTTTGGGTTCTTTAATCATTAAAGATATACCCAACACATAACGGACAGTTTACATTTGCAAGCAATGTCTTTGCACTTCAGTTACGGCACAGTCTGCCCACTTTTACCAGGACCAGAAAAAGAGCCTACTCCCAAACGGAGAAGGCTTCAGCTCTCCTTCAATAGGTGGATTGGGCTCTGGTCTAGGTCTAGAGTGATAGGCATTCTCAGGCTTGGGACGGTCTGTCTTCACTTTCGTCACCTGGAAAGAAAAAAAAGAAGTGATACGACTTCTCACAGCACTTCACAGAAACGCTAGACTGAGTCAGCACTTAAAGGAAGAACTACCAAGAAGTACCAAATGGCACTAAGGATACATTGTTGATCTGATGAGAGCTTCTATCTTCAGGATACTTCTAAAAGAAAAACAAAGGAGGGCATTTCACTTGTAACTAGAGTAGTTCTGTATATGTGTGAGCTTCAGTCCTAAAGCAAAGGTCTCTGTGCTAGGAAAAGCAAAAAAGTAAGATTAAGTGGCATGGTCTAAGAAAGGTGCAAGTTTTCTGGGACAGCAACCCTGGAGAACACTAACAGAAGACCTAGTGAGGTCCACAGTGTTAAGTTCATGAACAACCTTCTGGTCAGGAGAAGAGTTTGGACCTAGTCTGGACAAAATGTCCCTAAGAAGGCAGTGAAGAATCTGCCGATCCTGTCAAAAAGGTATGAAGTTACCTTAGATAGCTCTCCCAGATCAGGCCTCACCCAACCCAACTTCTCCAGCACACAGTTATCAAACACTGCCTGCTGCTTTCGGCACCGACGGAACTCCTGCAAGTTGTTATAGTCAATGCACGTCCAGTACTCAGTAAATGGCTCTGCACAGTGAGTCTTAATCTTCCTGTAAGAGATTGCAGAAAGAAAATGGTTAGCAAGTGTTGTAGCTTTAATGTTTTGCTCTCTTATGCATTCAAACTTCAACATGTGATAAAGAAGCTTTAAGTTCTCAAGAACATTTAAGTTCTCAAGAACATTTAAGTTCTCAAGAACATTTAAGTTCTCAAGAACATTTAAGTTCTCAAGAACATTTAAAAGTCTTCAGAGAAGTCAATACTTTGAACATCATTAAACAGAACTTGACACCAACACCAATAAAATTTTTATCACTGTAGCTACAAGGAGGGATAGCAATAACTTAACCAGTATGTGGAAGGTATTCTTGCTAGGTAGGTGTACACAGCTCTCCCATATGGGATCCTTGTTTTGCTAAGTAACATATTGTACATTAGACACCGCTCTGTGGCTTCCAAACTAATTTGCTGTCTTCAGCTCAGGCAGATAGGCTTAGGACAGAGGTCTCTGATTAACAGCTGCTGTACTGGAAGTGGACATGCTTAGAGATAATTAAACCAGGCCTTTTGCTAGCAACTTAAGAACACAATAGTGGCACATGCCTTGATCTATGCTTTTGGTCACAAGAGGCAAATGGTGTATCTACTCCAGCTTTCACACGTGAAAAGTATGTCTGTGAAACAGAGAGGACAGACAATGCAAGGCTTAGGTTGGTTTCCCAGAGTTCATAATAAAGATGCAAGGTGCGGCAGTAGCAAGCCTTCCACCAACCCCCTGCATTCCCAGCTAATGTAACAAAAAGCTGGACCAGTTTCTCAGGCGCAGAGGCCATGGAGCTTCATATAAAAGGATAAACTGAAGTAAAAACAAATAAAATAAGAACAAAAAGGGCACAGCCTCTGCCTTTAAGAGTTCCAAGTTTAAGAAGCAAGAATAAAGTCCTTGGAGGCCACAATGGTGGCAACATTTTGAACTAAACCCAGTGACTGTCAGCGCTCGAATAACAAAACTCAGCAAGGACATGCTACACCGGGAGCTCCCCAAACGCCTTCACCTTCAGGGGTGACCAGCGCTTCGGCCTAGGCGCCCTCCGGGAAGGC
>NW_010205753.1:19295-19626 GCF_000695765.1 Mesitornis unicolor
GCCAGCCGTCAGGGCAGAATGTCTGCGGAGGGCCCCACTCACCTGAAGAAATCGAGGGCGCACTGGTTGACCTGGCGGCCCTCCTGGAGGCACCTCCGCGGGTCCTTCTCCTCCCACCGACACAGCATAAACTCCTTGTTAGGGCGGTCGCACTGCGAACCGTAAAAACGGGAGTGGGGTGCCGCGCCCTTCAGCACGGCCGAGCTGACGCTCACCTACAGCGGGGCAGAGCGGCAAATAGAAGCAGGACCGCATGTAGCACCGACCCGCTGGGCTGACCCACGGGGAAAGGGCCCGCCGCCTCACTCACCTCCCGCACATCGAGCTCCTC
>NW_010205753.1:19678-19960 GCF_000695765.1 Mesitornis unicolor
CCCCCGCCCCCCCCCCGCCGCCCCGCGTGCGCCCCCCCCGCCTCTCCGCCAGCGGGGAGCGCGCATGTGCGGCGGGGGCGAGAGGCGGAGCTTTCGGGTCCCTCAGCGCCCTGGTGGCGACGGCGTTGCTATGGTGACGCCCGCGCCGCCATGGACGTGACGGGCGGCCGCTACAGCGGGGGCATGGTGCGGGGCAGGTGGGCATGGTGCGGGGCAGGTGGGCCCGGGGGGGCGCGGCGGGAGAGGGGCGGGGCGGGGCGTCCGCCCCCCCGGCTCCATAAA
>NW_010205753.1:20064-24722 GCF_000695765.1 Mesitornis unicolor
GGCGGCCGGTACCGCGCAGTCTGGCATCGCGGTGTGCCCACGCAGGTACCCCCGGGGCGATGGGGAGGGACTCACCCCGAGGGGCCTCCGCCCCTGCCGCTGCGAGGAAGGTTTTGAGGAGAAATAAGTGGATTTCTGAGCCAAACCGATTTTTAATCCCCTCACCCGTCCGGGACGGGCAGCTCGCAGCTGCGGCTCCCAGCGCGACTTAAAGCCGAGCTGAGCCGTGTGCTCTGCTCTGTGAAGGCGCAGTTTTGGCAGCGGGAGCACTGCCCTCGGCCCTGCGCCGTCCATCCATCATGGCTATTAACTCTGCGCTTGAACATGTCTTGCAGGGGAAATACACTTTTGCAGATGGTCTCGAATACAAAGATAAAAAATGGCATTACTGTGACGGCTACGACAGAAGATTTTATACAGAAATCTGTTCTGGTCTTAAACCAGCAGGTACTGAATTGCGTTTGCGATCCTAAGAGTCTGGAAGGAATTAAACTAACAACTTTGCTTAAGAAAGATTAATTCAGCTACATGAGTAACATGGAGCAGAAATGCTCTGGCTAATTTCAGGGCCCGACCATATGACGCTGCCAGAAGAACACAGACACCACCTTTCACCAGCGCTGCAGAGCGTGGGCTCTTCTTGAGTGATGACCCGCAGGACAGGGCTTTGTTATCTACAGCTTTCAATAGCCCGATTAACCCTTTTATACGTTTAACCTTCGCTGCATTAGCAGCGTGCTTTTAATAAAGAAAAGTTGACCAAAAGCAATTAATTTACATCCAGAACGTGAACTGAAGTTTGAACACACGTCCCACATAGCTTTTTAGTAGTTATAAAAATAAACATGTGTCCTGACTGTATTTTTGCTAAAGACTTTTATAATGTTATTTGTCTGCAGTCAAAAGGTTAAAAGATTTATAAGGACCAAGCGAGTAAAATATGTAACATAATACATAAAATACTCTTCTTTATACATAGAATATTTTAGCAATGACATGGAGTTGTTCTGCGAGGCCAGGGAGACTCTCCTGGCCCCATTTTGGAGTTTGGGGTCATATTTGTAATGTTAACTCAGTGGGCTGAATCACAGGACCGTGAGCGAGGAAATCCAAGTGATATCTTTTTATCACACACTTTTTTGCGTATGGATTTTTCTATTTTCATTTTCCCCATCTGCAAAATTGGCAAAAGGTTTTAAAAGATTTATTGTAAGGTGACTGCATTGTTTTTATAGCAAATGCCGTGGAGATGTAACATTTGTCAGTTATCTTGTTCAAAGGCACAAATTAAAAAAAAAAAAGCAAAATAAAGCTAACCCTTTGTTGTTTGTTGGGTTTTTTTTTCCTTCAGGCATTTCTCAGCTCACAAACCTGGATCCTCCCAGAAAAATCCCAAAAGGATGTTACGACTGTGGTGATGGATACTATAATCCTGAAACCAGAGTTGTTGTTGACTACAAGCTGCGTTTTCTGAGAAATGCAGGTATGATTAACTTCTGCAAGGTAAACTAAAAGGAGTTTATTTGTCGTATCTTCTAGGATGCATGATTACAGCTAAAACATAAGTCCATGTCTTGGTTCTGTTATCACTGAGCTAAAATATCTCTTACTTATTTATTTTTATCAGCGATTTGTGTATCCCCAGAGTTGCATAAATCATATTTTGTAAAATTACAATGAAGTATTCCCAAGCAGATATTAATAAATATATTTTATTACCCTTTGGTATGTTAATCTCAGGAAAATCTTCAATCTCTTCCATTATAATCTCAAGAAAAGGGGGTGGTTGTAAGGTGTACATCATTGATCCTGAAAGGTAATATACTCGATGTTGAACCAGCAAAGTGGTTAAGCACGTGCTTATTTCTCCCTGCTAGAATACTCCATTTTATTGGAGTGAGTCTTAGGGCTGTGTTTAAATACCTCGCTGAATAGGAGACTTTCTTGTCACCTTGTAGTTCTTTGTTTTGAGTAGTGTCTGGCAAATATTGTATCTTGTGGATGAGTCCCCAGATTAATGCGCCTTAGGGCAAATTAGTCCCATCAAGACAAAGGAGAAACTTTTCAAATTAAAAACACAAGAGAAGATCCCCAAACACTAGGGTAACTCAAAAAATGTAATCTAGCCTGAAACAAACCCTTTGTGTTCTGGCTAGTTAACATTTATGTTTATTACCTTTTTAGTGCAGAGTTTTTTGGTTTTTTTTAATGAAAATTAATTCTTACCAGTCACCCACCCTCATTGCCTTTTTTTTTTTTCAAATGTCCAAATTGCAGGACCTGGTGTTTCTACAAGACAGAACATTTCATTTTCAGTGTGCCACAGTTTAACAGTTTTGTTGCTTGGAAACTCAATTTTTCAGCAAATTTACTATTTGTTGGAAAAAAAAAAATTCCGCTCAGCTCTACTTTCAAGAGCTTTTAGAAGTGTGCACTGTAGTATTGGAAGAGGGAAGTGAAGGGGGGGTTTAAATGAATTGGAGATACCATCTGCTATAAAATATACCCTGTGATACATGGCCTGTTTTATAAACGTTGAATAAAAACTGATCTAGATTATTACAAATGGCATTGATCCAAAATACTGGAATGCAGTGGGCCTACTGATGAGGAAGATAAGCAACATGCTTTCCAAAAACACAGGAACATACACAGATTAGTACAGGAGGGAACGCCTTGGAATTCAATTTATTGTTTTTTAATCTCTTCTTTGAACTCATTGTCCTTTATGACATTTATCTCAAACCCTACAAATTATATCAATCCATATTTGCTAAGCAGAGTGGCGCAGCATGCAGTCCTGCGGAGGCCTTGAAGATGTGCTTTGTGTGGCCATGCCATTGAGAGCCCCATGCACAAAGCTCAAGTTGTTGATGCGGGCGTGAAGAAGGAATGTGTCGTGGAGGCCAGACCCTTCCTCTCAAGAACATGAACACAATTGAAAAACCTGACACTTGCTTAACATCAGAGGAACTCTTACCGCCCCAGGAGGGATTATTCAGGGCACAAGGCCACTGCAGTGAAGAAGAAGAAGAAAAAAAAAAAGACATTTAAAAAACCCCAGCTGTAAGCAGAAGAAACTGAGGAAGAGGCTGGGATGACAGGGAACAGATCCAGAATTACTCCATTATAGGTTGGGCAGGAAGGAGCAGGAAAACCTCCAGGCTTCCAGCCAAGTCTTGAAAGCATCAAAAGCAGATGGTAGGAAGCATTCAGGAAGTTCTTACAACAGCTTGACAGGTTTACCAAAACGACACTGTCTTCCTCAGGTCTGGCAGCAGGCTTGCAGAATGCTCCAGCTCTCACCTTTCACCCTGTTATGAAACAATTTCTGATTGTTTCTCGGCTGTTTGAGAGAGGGCAAGGAAGCATCCAGTCTTGGCCAAGTGCTCGCTCTGACCTGGCAGCATCTAGGTACCATTCCAGAAGAGCCGAAAAACCGACGCCATTTGAAACTACTGAGTTTGCTTCCACCACCTCTTTGTCAAGACGAGTGTGTGTGTGTGTGGAGGACCGCAGAGACTCCTGTAAAATTTGGCAAGCCCTGCGTTTCGCTAGCGTGGAGGTCTGATACTCATTTACTTAAAGAGCTCTTACTGCTAACGCAGTGCAAAGGCCCATCATGAGAACATAATCAGGCCCCGGGAATGAAATGACAGCAGCAGTTTTGCAATACGTTTTTATCTAGCAGAGTTTTCCAAATTCTCATTACAATCTTGCAGTTATTACTCCGTTCCGAAACCTCTGTTTCCTCAGGGATGCTCAAATTTCTCTTGCTTCTCCATGTGCTCTTCAATCTTTTCTTTTTTTTCCAGTATTGCGAAGTACGCAAAATTGGACCCATAAATAAGAATGGGAATGCTCATTTGTAAGAAGATACCTTGTTTATTTTGAATAGATACGAGGATTAGACTCCTGTTTCACTAGGACTATTACTTTTTTTTTTTCTTTCCAGAAATAGGACTCCTGGCACCTTTGTCGCAGTGTTTGGTCCGTAGAAAGATGGGAAGATTTCCCAGCATTTCAGTGAAAAGTAGAGAATTTATGATGTTATGTTTAATGCAAAGCAGGGAAGTACAAGAGGAACAGTGACATTCAGGTTTTAGGACCCCCAAATACCAGAGAAGCCCATAACTTTCAAAGAGAAAATACCATCAAAAACAGAGATTTTGTTCTACTGAGGTGGAAGAGATTATAGCAGATTGCCTGTGTCACCTCTCTTTTGATGAAAAGCAAAGATATTTCTGATGAAAATTGCTCTGCTTCTCTTGTGATTCTCCCAAGAATCAGTTAAATAATATAAAACATGCTTTTGCTCTTTGTCATTTGAGAATGTTTACGCTCCTACTTTTAACTTCTGTCTTCAGGTTTAATTATTATGGATATGGTGCACAGGATAGCTTTTAGACTGCAGTAAATATTAGCTAAAATACATTCATCTCTTCATATAACATCAAGAGCAGGAAGACACAAAGCTTGCCTTTACACTTAAAGCTCAGTCAAACAACTGCATTAAGATGTGTGTTATTGAGAGCAGAATTAGGCCTGGAAAACCAGGACAAGTGTCTTGATAAGATGAGAGTTTTTGGTGGTGCTGCAATCCCAAGGCAGCCAGCAATCACCTTAGGATTTCTGCGAGCCTGAAAGTCTTGTAAAAA
>NW_010205753.1:24753-34976 GCF_000695765.1 Mesitornis unicolor
AGCAGGAATAAATCCTGCTGCTCCAGGAATCATTATGAACTGAAAAGGTCAAGATTCAAGAACATTATTTTATAGCAGTTTAGAAAAGTCTGGGGTTAGAACATCGGCGGCTCCTTGCTTGTGCAGCTGACCTGACTCCACAGGCAAGGGTGCAAACCCGTTTTAATTCTAAGCCTTAGTAATCACAGACTCAGTTTCCTCACATTGTTACCCTGGGACGAAGCGTCTCATGCTTGGTCTGAAAGAGTTTAGAAGCAAAATATTTTGGAAAGTCAGCAACGACGTATTCGTCCATTTCAGGTTTATCCAGCTATGCAAATCCACGAGATCAATCTCCATTTAGACTTTTTTTGTCTTACAACTCAGCTCTGACTTGCACCAAGTGCTGTTTGAGAAATGTAGACTTTGACTTGTCTGAAAAATGTAGCTGAGAAACAGAGCCGTAACCACTAAATAACGACACAGGGTAATATTTCTGTACCTACCCTCGAGTACCCCAAGCACATGCAGATGTTTGCGTGCTCTTTCTCATAAACTACTGGAGGATTGGGTGTGGGATGAGGACCTGGCAATTGTTCAGGTCTGGAGTATTTCTGGAGAAAAGACAGCAAGTTTAACTTAAAGTCGACCGTGGTGCAGGAAAAATAGATCGACTGCACTCAGGGATCGCGCACGGAGCTTTATTCCCTGTTCTTCTTTGAAACTGCCCGTTGTGATGATGGAGGGAGTGGAGGAAGGGTCTGACTCCAGTCGTCACCTGAGAATGTATGAGTTGTTTTGGCCGATGCCCTCAGCAATGGAGAGGAAAGCCCCAGCAATACACGGAGAGAGGGAATATAGTATTTTTGTTCAAATGAATTTAGCTTCCCATAGATTTAAATGTCTACTTATAACGCAGGACCATTTAATCTTTTGTACATTTGTTTCTTTTTTATTTGACTTAAGATACTGAATTTAGATGAGGCTTAGTTCCTACATATTGAAACTCTTAAAAGCTCTTCAAATAATTGTTCTTTGGATACTTGTTAAGCTAAAGAAATCAGTTTTGATCGGCAGTAAAAGTTCATGCTATTTTAAGTGCAATGCTATAGCTATTTTTTCTGTTGTATATTTAATCATTTTGAATTATATGTCATGTAAAAGATTTTAGCTCTGGGGCATTTGCCAGATGGCTGATTCTGCATTTCACACAACAAAAGAAATAATGTTTGTGTAAAGCTCTTAAAAAGAGTTGGTAATCAGTATATTCTACAACGAATGGGATTCAGACCTGTTTGGAAAAAAAACCCCCAGCTTTTGCAGAAATTAATTTAGAGGATTTGGTCTCTACCTCTGGGCTCCGAACAAAACAAATTGTGTCTATTGTTTGCAGATTTTTTAACATTTAACAAGTTAACTGAATTGTAAATTTTACTCATTTTCATGATAAATGCCATTTATTGCAATCCATTGATCTTTTTCTCGTTACTTTGGCTGACAAACTTCTTTCTGAAAACATGGGTTTGTAAAACAGAGCCAATACTACTCTCTGTTTACAAAAGTGGAGCATACAAATATGGGTGGCTTTTTGCTTTTCTTGCAGCAGCTGAAGTTCTTGTCCTTTTTGCTGCTAACTCCTCTTTCTGGCCTCTCTGATTCATTTCTTCCAATATACTATCACAAAACACATTTTTCTCTCTGCATGGCACTCGGCTTGTTTTCTTTGCCCACAAAGCTCTAAACACGTCCGCACAAGTTCACCTTCTGGTCTCATCTCCTCTACCTCCCAGGTACTTTTTCTCTCCCCTCTTAGAAGGGGGAGAGGCAGAACGCAAGCGAGTATCAAACTGGGGATGCTGACTGGGAAAGGCAAATGAGTGAGGACTGAAGTGAAGATGGCAAAAGGAAATTGAGTCTACTTAGTTTAAAAAGAAGATCCCAGACTCCTACGAGAAGTAGCTTCTTGTCTATTCTTACCCTACCCTAAACACTTTTTAAAATATTTCACCGATTTTCCTACCCATCATAGGCTCTTTTCATATCTTTTCGTATAGAAATGTGTTAAGATCAGGCACATTTTGAATGCCATTGCAAAATGCTTACTTCCTGCATCTTTCCCAGTGCCAAAGTCTGCTCAGGTGACAGAGATAGTGGGAGACTTCTCATCCACGTATCCAAGAAAATATTTTTAGATTCAATTTGTCTTACATGTTTTAATATCAAGTATCTTCCATTCATTGAAACAGATTACGAAACAATATGATTTATCTTCAAGGTTATAGCCAGCAATGATAATATTAATATATGCATAATGATGTAAGTTACTACAATAATTTCAGTAGCTATAGCTTTTGCAGATATATTGTTCCTTGTGGTTTCCTGGACTTAAGATACTTAACGTTTTGAGAACTGTGAAAGTTTCAGTTCGAAATAGTGGCACGCCAAGAATAACAACTGTGTTTGTCTGCTAGCCATCCTATTGTGAATCCATTTAATAGGTTATGCACAAGTCTTATAGTCACTTATATTCCACTATACAGCTCATGTGAAAACAAGTTTTACAAGAGATGGAAAGTTCATTCGGGGGCCATTTTGGAATTACAGTAATTAAAAGTAAATGGAAGGGTGAGAATTTGTGGGTGGAAGCAAAGGTTAATTGAAAACATATTTTCCCTTTTCTTGCCAGCCTTGATGTTGGTGGGGTCAGGTGCAGTAAGGAAGGTGGTGTTGGGGACTCAGAGGGGCAGTGGAAATGGAAGGGGTGTGCCAGGCAGAACCCACAGCCGAGATGCTATCGCATGTGATTGTAATTGTGCAGTGGAAGAACACGATAAACAGCAGCGCGGTCGAGGGGAGGAGCCAGGCACGTGAAGGAATTAAATGGTACTGCCGTTTACAATGGTCTGCCTGTGCCTGGTCCTCTGCAAACAGAGAGGAAGCTTAGCTCTTGTTCAAGGATTGTCTGTTGTAAACACAAACCCTGGCCGTGAAAAGCTGCTCTTCCCACATAGCTGTGGCCTCGGGTCGTGCTGGGGCTGTGGGCTGCTGATGGAGGGACACATCAGGGCACATCTACCTCCCCCTCTGCTCATGTATCCTTTAACAGAAGAGAGAGTGAAGGAAGGGATGGTGCCCGCTCACAGCTGCTCCCAACTCGCCTTTGGGCAGAGGAGGGAGCCAAGGATCAGGATTTTGGAGTCCATCAGGCCTCCAGTGTAGGCAAAGCCTTTAAGACACCAGGAACACATACAGCTCCAAAGTGCCGTGTGAAGACCTAACATAGAGTCAGACAGGGTTTTTAAGGTGAACAATGTAGCTTTTTTCCCCTGGTTAAGCCACTGCTTAGAAATTATTCTAATTTCAGTGCAGTACATTTTCCTGCACATCTCTAGGTGGTTTCCTAGGAAGTCATTGGTTAAGAGGGCAAATTGAACACAGTATGACCAACAGATTTACTTGGGTCTTATCTGCCTAAAAAGACTCTATCCCAACTGACCCGTTGACTGTGTAGCCAGTGTCCAACAGTAGATCAGCAGACCTTGCACCCCTGGTTAATCATCTGCCGTGGGCAGATGCTGTTTCTGGGCATCAGTCTAGCAAGTGGCTACCAGAGTTGGCTCAGTGTGCCTCTGCCTGCTTAATAAGGACAGCCTGAATTAATTACAAAAATGAAGCAGAAGCTATCCCAGTTTGGGCTGGCTGAGGATCTGGCCCACAATATTCAAAATATATTTTGTGGGCGCTAGAAGTCTGATCCTATTTTTGATTGAGACATAAGGAAATAATTCAAAATAATCAGTCAATACTTACATATATTCTAACAGCTTATCCATTAAGTTATCTTGCTCTCTGTTTCAAGATTTAAATTATATTTCACTATAATAATTGTTACATTTCACTAACTCTGAAAATAATAACTTGTTATAATTTACTAACTGAACAGGGTACGCCAGATTGCAATAAAATGTTCAGACAGCTTTTGTCCTTTACCTTCAAATATCAACATGGTTAGTCCTGTTTCAGCAAAGTCTGTTCCATGAATATATATTCTACTGAGGAAAATCTGAAAAAATGGATAAACTTTTAAAGATAAATATGCTCAGACAAAATTCAGCACACAACATGAAGAAGCCCGTGCTACCTAATTGTGCACAGGGTGATAATTTACCACTGATTAAAGAGTTTGTATTTTTTTTTCCAAATCTTTTTTAAAGAGAAAATTACTTCTGAAGGTGAAGATGTGCTTAGACAATCATATTAACATATTCAAACAATTGCAATTTGCAAAATAGTAATTACAACTCACTATCTGGTAGCATTAATCAAACTTCAAGGTTTAATTCCATTTTAAATATTGATGAAATGTGATTCTCCAATCTAACCCTGGTGTTGCAGGGTTATGGAAGCAGCCAGTGACAGAAAAAGAGGAACGTGTAGTTAACAAGCAGCTGCCACAAAGAAGGATCGGCATCTGTGATTTAAATTGTTAGCTGCACAGTCAGGTAGAGTGTAAAAAGGGTAGTCAAGAGGCTGTTAAGTCCATTGCTGCCAATTACTAACAATCAGGGAGGAGCTTTAAGACTTGTTCAGTACAATAAACCCAGTTTGTCTTGTTTCAGGGGTTACTACTGAAGAGGTTGCAGCTGCACTGATTCAAATAGCCCTAAAACTACAGTAATTATCAACCAGTCTTCTTTAGTGTAGCAAAAGTATGTTTTACCATAGCTTAACTCTTTACATTCTAATATTTCCCTGCCTCTTCTCACAGAGCTGGCCCTGGAGCCATTCTCCTCTCTGAGTTTGTGGGTCTCCTCGCTATGCTGGATCAATTCTTTCCTTTCCCCTTACCTACACCAAGGACCAGCAGCGCGGTGCGCTGGGTTGGATGGCAGTTCCACGGATTTGCTTTTGGTTATTTTTTGGAATATTCACTCATTACCTCTCTTTTTCCTTCTCATATCCAAAGTTGAAATTCATATAACTCATTCTGGTCTTACATCTGATTAAACTACATGCAGGTGAAGCACTGCTTCTGAACGTGTGTTTAATTTGCCTGGAATCAGATCACTGCATGAACCAAGGTATTTAGGGATGGGTCTGGGGAAGCTAAAATCCCTAAAGCAACCTGCCTTTTGTGCTTCCCTGGGAATCCATGAAAACCCAGAGTGCAGAAGGAAACAATCCAGGCAAAGCAAGGATATTTTGGAAACCTTTTATACGGAGCCAAGTTAGCATCTGCCTTTCTGAGTGCTGATACCCTTGGTGCTCCACGGGGAGATTTCTCCCTAGGAAGCCAGGCTGATAATTTCTAGCACCCAGGTGAACCGCATAGATCTGTATCCAAATATGAGCTACGTAGTGATGCTGTATAGTGTCTGTAAGTTTTGTTTCTTCCTTCACCAGAAATAGACCAAGTTTCATTTTCATGCAATTACCACAAGCTTAGATAAACTATTGTTTTTTACTTAAGGCGATTCCAGCTAAAATCACCGAGCTGGACAATCTCTGCTATAGCCAAGGCTCACGTGATGCCGTCGTTACTGAACACCTAGTGCATAGAACAAAAGCCAGCACACATTGATTATGGCTTTGATGTTGTTTTTAAGTAAGCTCGAGGACCACATTTGCATTCCTGACGCAACCCTCGGTGGAATCTCTGCCTCTGTAATGATTGTGTGGTCTTTAAGCAAGATTCAGTGCTCGTCTTTTTTAATTTCATTTTTAGCATGTTTTTCAGCATTTATTTTCTTCTAGTTTATACCCAGATAAGAAATGTGCCGTTAATGGGCATTTTGTTATGGACCTATTGATTCATAGGGTATAAAAAAGAGATCACGTCAGTGAAACACCAAAATAATTGAAGTTAGCTATTCTAATCCAATTGGTAACCATTTTTTGTCACTAAAGCAAGGCTGGAGGCTGGGTTGGTGGAACAATGGCAGCACAAGTGCATCCTCCAGCCCATTCACCATCCCTGGGCTACCCCTCACCACCAAACCCCAGCCTTTGCAAGCCAGCACCCTCGAGTGGGGAATGAGAAGAGGGTCAGCAAGAAACAGCCAGCACTTTGTCTGAAAACCAGTGGCTGCATGCAAAGAGCAAACTGGAGAGCGGGGAAAAGCTCCTGTGATTCACCAGCCTTTTTTTGACTACTGATTGTCAAGGGTGGCATACGAGTGCTGCCGTTCACGCAAGGGACAAATGCCTTGGCACATGGTTTTACACCCTACTTTACCCGGATACCACCAGAGCTGCCTGGGAGCAGCGCCCTGGGAGATGCAAAGGCAAGGAATGAGAAAAACGGGGAGGTAGCATGAAAAAAAAAGAAAAGGAAGAAAAAAAGAAATGACAGAGCTGATGATTCAAAACCCACTGCAATCAACAAGATTAACCCCCAAGCTTGCAGACTTGTGCATCAGCCGTAATTCGTCACAACCTTTCTGCAAACTTTCACTTTTTTATATTAGCCCAACTTCATTCCCAAGACCTTCCCACCTTTTGCATTTCAAATGCTACTACGTCGCTTTAACTTAAAGGCACAACTCCCCCGTCAAAAGATCTCCATGAAAATTTGACTCCTCACGAGCAACGTGCTTCTTTCTCCAGCTATTGTGACCTACTTACACAGGGCGCTCAGCTGTGTAAATAAATGGGATTATTTGCTGTGCCAAGCAATGGTCACGGTACTGGGATCGCAGCCCCCTCGACTCTGTCTGTTCTTTCAGGTGCTAAGGGCTGCTACAAACCCCTTAAAATTTAGATGAAGGCAGGTTAGAAACACACGTCACAAGCAGCTAATATGAATTTAAGATGGTGGTAAACACAAGAAGCAGCTCTAATATATTTCATTTATATAAAAATAAATACAGGTATTGTTTTAAGTAATACTTTGATTTTTCCCAAAGCTTTTTGAAGTTTGTTTTTCCTGCTCTACTGCACAGATCTCTTTTCCCCTACACAAACATGAAAGAAAAGGCTGCAGAACCATTTTTTGGAGACAAGACTGTTTAAATCCCTGGAATTAAGAAGCCACATCCTAAAATTTGCCAAATTGTTGCTTGGGGTTTTTTTTGTCATAGTACACAAAATTTCTATTCAAACTTCACTGGACAGTTGGGTTTTCCTACATTGTCTTTGATTATTTTTTTCTTTCCACACTGTCATTGTGCTCTGAGAGTAAATATGACAGACATGAATACTAACAAGGGACACATGGGATGGCCTAAAATACATCTATCAGCCACTACACCAGCTTATCTGTATTTGTCATGATGTACATTTCAGAAACAGCACTGAAAGAAAAGCGGGAAGACAAGAACCAAGGCTTTGCCTATAGATTTCTCTTTACCTTCCCTTTTCATAAGCTGACAACCACTACAGACACAGAATTAAAATTAAAACCTCCATTTCTGATCGTTTCAACATCTCCTGCGCATCTCCTGCCAAATGTCAACAAATAAAATACATACTTGTAAATCTCCTAGTGCCAGCCAAACTAATCTTATCAAACAGACAATCAATCAGACATTGCCATAGATCCAGTATCTCCCATCTTGTCAAATTCCAACTTAACAGCACACAACCTTTGAAAGAAGCAAACAAAAATTGTGTTCTAAATTATGACAATGGCTAAAAGTGGATGCATTGCTCAAAGGAAAAACTGCTTGCTTGAGCTGAACCCTAGTGATGCAAAAACCAGATCTGACATGGTGATATTTGCCATTGCTTTCTCTCTCTTTTAGATGACGATGAGCACAAATGGATCATTCGGACCTGCCGGAAAGCTTGGGATGAAACAACTGAACACAAACCAAAACCATGAAAACAGTTTTTGCTAAACTAAAGTATTCCAAAGTAGGTAATGTGATTCACAATAAATCTAATTTGTCCTGCTGGATTCGTCTCACCCTTTCCCTCTACAGGAATATAATCTTTTTGTCATCTTTGTCAGCACAAACAAAAATGGAAATAATGATTTAATCAGTCACACTGAGAAAAAGCCATGGAAAAAAAGCAGACTGTACTCACAATAATATTCCTGAGAGGTGTGCAGTGTAGTGCCTATACATGTTATTAAGCCTGAAAACAATTTGTTAAAAAGAGTGCCTCAGATTCAGTGTTGAAGTCATTCAAATCCATCTTAATCAACATTATTTTCCCAGATTTTAGTTAGCTGTCCTGGTGAATTCCTTTCCTCTCTTTTTGCTCAGTACTTTGATATTGATTGATCATTGTAATAATGTACACCAGAGGTATTCTTTAATGACTGCTTTGCTAACTAGGAAATTATATCCATTTACTACGAACGTTTGTTGAACTCTCCTGAAGCCAGAGTTTAACAAAATAATAAAAGAGGAAAACTGGGTGGGTTGCTGCTTGATTAGTAAGCCAGAAAGTATTTAAAAATAAAATAAAATGGAATTACATCATTTTCTGGATGTAAGTGCCAGCACTTCTACTTGCATTAACTTTATTTATTACACAAATAAGACATTTACAAAGCACAACATTAAAAGTATGTAACAAAACAGACATTGGTTTTACAAAAAAGTGCTTACAATTTAGTTTTACTTTTTTAAAATAAATATTAGTCTTGACTGTCCACTCATTCAGAGAATTTCTTTTTTAACCATTGTAGCCAAGACATGCAGAATTGCAACATGCTACAACAAAATGATTGGCGGATGAAATAAAACTGGTGTGTCTATCGTTGGCATCCTACAGATAAATCACTGACAGGAGTGCAGGGAGGGTTCCCACTCCCCAGCCCAGCCAGTAAGTTGTGTCAGCACCTTTAGCTGGGGCACTGGGGTTAACCAGCATGAGCCAAAACCCAAAATAATTGGTAATAAAACTGTAAACCATTCCACTTTCAGACCCTAGCCATGTTTAGTTACCTTATTAAACTCAAGTGAAAAGCCTTTCGCTGGCTATCTTCACTGGATTTTTGTCTGCAAAAGGTTTCGTAAATAGTAACTGGAAAAGTTTAGTACGTGGAGTCTGCATTGCTGCACCAGAACCCATTTGGCAATTACAGAATAAACTAAGAAAAGGAGAATTATTTTAATTTTACTTTTTTTTTTAATCTACAGACAGGAGATGAATGCAAATGACCTGAGATAAGGTTTGGTTCAGTGGCAACAGTCAGTGTGAAATATGTTGTGAAACAATGTATTGAATAAATTAAAGAATTTCTTACATTCTTGGTACAGTTGAGTATTTTCCATACACATAATTAGCTCTAAAACTGCACAAGCTGAATTGCTTCCAGTTTTTGCAAACAATTTGGGCTTAATATAAACAGAGCCTGATTTCTGAATTAGCAAAGCTGCTCCTGGCTACTCACGGGGGCCGATGCCTGGCACAGTCTGTGTGGAGGCACGGGGGTGTCCACTCCCCCCGCAGAGCAGCACCCACGCGCCTGGTCCTCTCGGTGGGATCAGTTACAAAAACGTCGCTATACAGTACATTTCACAAGTGGGGTTTGTCTTTTTATCAGTAACTAAGTTGATATTTAGCAGATCGGTATTTAACGGTTTCCCTTTCATTGCACTGCCGAGCCAGAAGAGAAATGCATCAAACCATTTTCTCCCTCACCAAAACAGTTGAGGAAATCTCAAGTATTGTAGGATGCCAGGTCAAGTCACAGCCTGACATCTCTCCTCCAGTCTTAAATGAATTAAATACCCATTCCTTTATGGCACAACTTCCACAACCAAATGATCATTAGGACGCGCGGGCACAAATGGAGAAGAAAATCAGGCCCCGGTGACCCTGCTGACCACTACCAACATCTTAAGTCTGTTGTGTGCAGACACAGCAATCCCACTGCAACCTCACGATTACAAACGCTCACCAATGGCCAACAAAAGGAAAGCTCATCCTGCACTCATTGCTACAGACAAGGAGAAAAGTGACTGCAACGGCTGCGACTTGTGACCATCCCCTCCCAAGGGAACACTCTGCAGCGGTGGTTCCAGTCAGGTCAGGTGTGCAGGAGCGCCTTGGCACTGGCCACACACTGGAAATGGTTATTCACACATCAGGAGGTGACAATTATAATCTGTGGACTTAATTTCCTCTCTCCTTTCAAATATTACTTGAAATTGGGGATGAAGCTGCTAGCTGCAATTAGACAGAATACTGGCCTAACTATCCAAGGCATTACCAACACTCTCTCTGTATTTTTTAATATATATACACACATGGAGAGATATGTGTGTGTGTGTGTGTATATATATATA
>NW_010205754.1:0-876 GCF_000695765.1 Mesitornis unicolor
CATACACATACTTAAGTTTTATTTCTACGGTACTATAGGTAAGAATAGTGCTTCATAGATAAATAAAAAGGTCAGTCCCTGCTTTGAGATTGCCATAACACATCAAAGGATGGCAAATAAGGGGTTTTATTACATCTCACCTGTATTTAGGCAAATCAAACAATTGCATTTTTTACAGCCCTGTGTAATGGCCCGATGCAACCAAATGAGACCTTTCTCCTGGGGAGTTTAAGCAGCATATTAGCTTTATCACTTGATGACCCATAAAATGGTTGTACTCCCCTTAGTGATTACCTGACTTGCTCAGCACAGCTCTGCAGGGAGGATATTTAAACATTTTTTGCATTATCAGTTTCATAATGTCATATCTCTAGTTGTCAGCCTTTTAAAGGCCGTGGCTTTCCTTTTCATCTTTGTATGGGGTAGTAAACTAAGGAAGGTGGGGATGGAAAGGTAAAAATAAGGTTTCTCCGTAACTTGGAGGTGGAACTAGAATCTGGGGCATCCTCTCTTCCATCCTATCTCCTCTGAAGACATTTTATTGCATGAGAAACTTGGTAGTTGTGAACCCTTGGCCAGGGTTCATTTATAGAAAAGTCAGCTTAGGGACTGCTCCCGGATGAAGGCTATCCACAACTGGAGCAGTTACTGTGCAAATCCTCACCAGCATCCCATTAATTCACCTCTCATAAATGATGAGAACTGCCACTTTTCTGTGGCTGACAGAGAAATTTGGATTTAGAGAAACTCTCTGGGTTGGCATTAGAAGGAGGATTTCAAAACACTTATGGCCATATGTCTCCTCCATTCCATTTGGGGTAATTTCTCTGAATAACTTCCACTCTGAATATTCCTGAAGAAAGGTAAGTGATGAGA
>NW_010205755.1:0-326 GCF_000695765.1 Mesitornis unicolor
TAGATAGTAACAACCATATTTAAAATGCTCTAAAACTGGTGGAATCGACTTTGCATTAAAGGAGGAAGTATCCTTTTCCACAGAAACAAAATTCGTTACCACGGAACCAGAAGTATAATTGCTAACAAAATTTGCTATGTAGCTCCCGATATAGACTGGTAAAGTCACTGCCCACATCATCACAGCATAAATCATCATCCGAAACCAAAGAAAAAGCACAGCTCTTACCCAGCACCTATAAAGGATATACCGAAAATAAACACTAGCAATAAGTATACAATAACACATGTGCGGGAGGTAGGGCAGCATTGCGGCACCTAACTCAG
>NW_010205756.1:0-211 GCF_000695765.1 Mesitornis unicolor
CCAGTGATGCTGTGACTGTGGGGTTCAGGGGCACTGGGGACAGGGGTCCCAGTGGTGCTGTGACTGTGGGGTTCATGGGGATTGGGGACAGGGGTCCCAGTGATGCGGTGACTGTGGGGTTCAGGGGAATTGGGGACAGGGGTCCCAGTGATGCTGTGACTGTGGGGTTCAGGGGAATTTGGGACAGGGGTCACAGTGATGCTGTGACCGT
>NW_010205756.1:531-2079 GCF_000695765.1 Mesitornis unicolor
CCCAGTGGTGCTTGTGACTGTGGGGTTCAGGGGAATTGGGGACAGGGCTGTCCCTCACTCCCAGGCCGGGGGGTCCTGTTGGGGTTTAGACGCTGCCAAGAGAGCTCCTGTGAGGTTCCCTCCCCTTCACACCACAGCCACATCCTCCTCCTCCTGCTAATGGGGCAGAGAGGGAGCAATTAACCCTTGAGGAGCTGCTGCCAGGAGCTTTAATTCCTCCCCAGATATCAAATGTGGCGTTTGGATCAGTTTGATAGGTGTGTGCGGGTGCAGAACCTCCTCCTGGCCACATAACCTGGCCCCCATAACCTGGCCCCATAACTTGTCCATGTGACCTCTCCCCCTAACCTGTCCCCATAACCTGACCCCGTAACCTGTTCCCATAACCTTTCTCTGTAACCTGTCCCCATAACTTGTCCCCATGACCTGTCCCCATAACCTGTCCCTATAACCTGTTCCCCTAACCTATCCCCATAACCTTTCTCTGTAACCTGTCCCCTGACCTGTCCTATAAACCTGTCCCCATAACCTGTCCCCATAACCTTTCCCTGAAACCTGTCCCCGTAACCTGTCCCATAAACCTGTCCCCATAACTTGTCCCCTAATCTGTCCCCATAACCTGTCCCTATAACCAGTTCCCATAACCTTTTCCTGTAGCCTGTCCCCATAACCTGTCCCCTAATCTGTCCCTATAACCTGTTTCCATAACTTGTCCCCTAATCTATCCCCATAACCTGTCCCCGTATCCTGTCCCTATAACCTATCCCATAACCTGTCCCCTAATCTGTCCCCATAACCTGTCCCTATAACCTGTTTCCATAACCTTTCCCTGTAACCTGTCCCCATAACCTGTCCCTGTAACTTGTCCCCCAACCTGTCCCCATAACCTGTCTCCATAATGTGTCCCTGTAACCTGTCCCCATAACTTGTCCCCTAATCTGTCCCCATAACCTTTCCCTGTAACCTGTCCCATAACCTGTCCCCATAATGTATCCCTGTAACCTGTCCCCATAACTTGTCCCCTAATCTGTCCCTATAACCTGTTTCCATAACCTTTCCCTGTAACCTGTCCCCTGACCTGTCCCATAACTTGTCCTCCAACCTGTCCCCCTAACCGGTCCCCATAATGTGTCCCTGTAATGTGTCCCCATAACTTGTCCCCTAATCTGTCCTCCAACCTTTCCCTGTAACCTGTCCCCCTAACCTGTCCCATAACCTGTCCCTATAACCTGTCCCCATAACGTGTCCCTGTAACCTGTCCCCGTACCTTGTCCCCATAACCTGTTCCCATAACCTTTCCCTGTAACCTGTCCCCCTAACCTGTCCCATAACCTGTCCCTATAACCTGTCCCCATAACGTGTCCCTGTAACCTGTCCCCGTACCTTGTCCCCATAACCTGTTCCCATAACCTTTCCCTGTAACCTGTCCCCATAATCTATCCCATAAACCTGTCCCCATAATTTGTCCCCTAATCTATCCCCATAACCTGTCCCCATAGCCTTTCCCTATAACCTGACCCCATAACCTGTCCCTGTAACTTGTCCCCC
>NW_010205757.1:0-13110 GCF_000695765.1 Mesitornis unicolor
GGGGGTAGAGCGGGGCCAGGGTAGCCCTGCACGGCGTGAGGGCCACGCAATCGCTATGTGAGTCATTCCCCTGCCTCTGTCGCCACTTCTGCCTCTCTGTTCTCTTTTTCTGGTGAAACAACACTTGAATTTAGCGACCAACAGAGATGGCTGAGGTAACTGGCCACGCTGGGGTGACAGAGCTCCTGTCTTCCTGCCCGGGAAGCATGTCCACCTCTTGGCGTGTGTTTCTGACCAATTCACGAAGGACTTGCTCCAAAAATCTTCCTCCTTTTTTGAATACAAGCACCATTTTCTCAGTGACACCGACACGGCAGCCAGAATCCAGGCGGGGATGCACAGGAACGTGACGTGGAAAGCACACGTTTGCCTTAAATCTGAATTTTTTGGAGCAAATAGTAACACAGAATAAGGTGAAACCCCCAAAGCTTCTGAAAAAGAAACCCCTTCAGATTTCATCGTTTCCTTGTGCAAATACATATTCTTCCTTTGATGGGAGCCTAACAATTTGCTATTGACCTTCAAAACACCCGATTAAAAAAGAAAGACGAGGGAAGCGGGGAAATAATAAGTTGACTTTGTGGCAGACTTCATTTATCCGCTTCCTCGCTGTTCGGATTTGCGGAGACAAAGGCAAGGTCGTGCGGGCCGGGGGCACAGGGGCACGTGTGGAGCCGTCTCCAGAATCCTCTTCCCTAGATTAGTGGTGTAAGAAGGTGCCCGGCCCTTCATACGCCGGGGAAATTGTTTGGAGGATTAGGATCAATTCTCCGAGGAAGAGCAAAGGGGCAACAAATAGACGGGAGATGGGGACGGAGCAGGGGTTTAAGAGGTAACAGGGTGGGTCAGAAAGAGATTTTCCAGTTAAGGAGGAATGAATATACCTGAAAAATTTTTTAAAAATCCCTTATTTTTTGCTGTACAGGGCAAAATACGAATAACACAGCATTTGGTGATGGGGATGCTCCTGCTCACCGAGATTTTTTCCCCCTTCTCTGTTCATCTCCAAAACCAATTTCGTTTTTTTTTTTAGGGTGATTCATCACTGATCCCTTCACTGAATCCCAAATCAGGTAGAAAAAAGGGCAGAAAAGGGGCCTGATGCAGCTCCTGCCGCAGGTCCGGTACCTCAAGAGGCTCCGTGGGGGCAGATACTGGAACACAGCACAGGGCAGGAGCTCTACCAGAACAAACAAGTGACATTTCCTCATGTTTTTTTCCCCCTTTTGTCTTCAGAGCTGCTGTTAAAATCGAGTCGTTCCTCCCTGTGCCGCTCCCTCAGGGCTCCCGGCTGCTGGCGCCCGGCACCGCTGCGTCTTTTGCCCTCTCCCTGCCTTGCTGCGTGCAAGTGTGAAGACGCGACCCTGAGGGACGGACAGAGGTTGAACAAAGATCTGCTCCAACATGAAATGTCCTCGTTCCGTGCCCTCCGAGTTAATGGTTTGCTTATTTTAATTAAACCCGGCTGCTGTGCAGACCGGGGAGCCCTTGTGCCCCGGCTCTGTGACCAGGGCAGGGTTTCACGTGGCTTAAATCTCCTTTTGACCCCCTCCCAGCACAACCACGGCTCTCGCAGCTACGTTTTACCCCTGCCCTTATTGATCTTTATCCTGAAGAACAGCGAGTTTTTCGGGTTTGCTGTCTCCCAGGCAGGGTCTAGCACTGTCTAACACCATCTTAAAAAAGGGAAAAGAAACTCATTTTGCTGTGACTAACGCCTCACGAGGCAGCTCTTCTTCTTTTTTCCCGCAGGTTTCATCCTGCACTTCACGACGCAGCAGAAACCTCTCGATTAAATATGGATGATAACCCAAATCTCCGCGTCTCTCCGCGAGGGAAATCCTCCTCCCTCCCCTTGCAGCAAGAGCCAGATAATTGATACAATCCCTAATGTTGACACGCGAAATGTTTTGTAACAACAGAGGGGAGAGAATCTGTTTATCGAAAACCACATTTGGAGTGACATAAGACTATCACTTTTTTGGTTAAATACCAGAAAGAATATCAATTCTTTGGCTGATATCAATCTAACCAGATCCATTTAGACTGACAACTCGCGTTTCCCTGCTTTGGGGAAGGAGGAGGGGGGAGTTTTCCTCCCCAGATCAACAACCGTGAAGTCAAAACTGCCATTTCTTCCCAATTTGTGGGGGGAAAGAAGCCCCCCCCCGCCACAGCCATTGAGTGAGGTTCTTTGAAAACAGAGGCAGATTTGGGGGTCTCAGCCACCCCAGCCGTGCCAGCTGGGTGTGAGGCTGGGCCGCCTGCTGGCTCGGGGAGAGGCACGGCAACGTTTCTTGTCAGCTCCCATCTGCAAAGCCAGATTTGAAAGAAAAACTTGCGGCGGGCAGCGAAACTCAGGGCTTCGAACACTGAAACTCAGGGCTTCGAACACTGAAACTCAGGGCTTCGAACACTGAAACTCAAGGCTTCGAACACCAAAACTCAGGGCTTCAAACACTGAAACTCAAAGCTTTGAACACCGAAACTCAAAGCTTCGAACACCAAACCTCAAAGCTTCGAACACCAAACCCAGGCAGTTCCTCTCGCAGGACCAGGAGCGATTTGGAGCAGCCCCCCAGCCTGCGCTGGAGCTTTCGAGCACACAGGCACCCGCGGGCGTTTGAGCAAGACTAAGGACTTCAAATCCTTCCTTTTTTTTTCCCCTAAACTGATGGATTTCAGGCTGTCATTTCTCAGGATGGTCTCTCAGAGGGTGACAGCTCAGCACCCCGAATATTTCCCCCTCCCCTGCACCCCATCCAGGCTCAAATTGCTCCCCAGACAGGTGCTGAGCTCGAGAACGGCCGGCGATGAAAACAAACCCGGGATTAGAGCGAACAAAACTCTGCTGTTGGAGCAGCAAAAGTCATTTAGCCAAGATTAAGGGGAGTTAATTTGGGGTTTGTTTTTTTTTGTGAAGGAAAAGGCGTGAATGAAGAAAGAGGCTGAGCTGGGAAACAGGTGGGGGGGATTAGGGCAGAGCAGGAGGCGAAGGGCTGGAGCTTACAGCCCCTCAGCTGAGGTGGGGGGCAATATTTGGAGAGGAAATGATGCTTGGGGACCATTAAGGATGCTTGGGGACCATTAAGGATGCTGGAAAAGTTGGACACCGTCCTCCTCCTCCAGGAAAATCGACAGCTCAACGTCACTCAGTGTCCAAGCGCTGTCAGCACAGACGCTGTTGTCAAGAAATCCGAAGTATCTAGGAACAGCTTGAACAACTTTTATTATTTTTTTTTTTTCTTAAAGTGCTTCAAACGTAAAGAACAAGCTCTTTATAAACATCGCTTGCGACTATTAAAACATGAAACGCGCAGAACCCGCTTCCTGCGCCCGCGAAGCACGGGGAAATCGACAACTCCCCAATACCCCGGCGCTTCCCTCGCCCGCTTTTTGGGGTGTTTTTAATACGAAACACCCGGCGGTTTCCTCACGGCCAAGTCGTAAGGCGCGATACTTCGGTACCCACATCCCTTTGGGTTTGTTCCAGTTTTAAGGAGATGCCTCGGTGGTTCTTCCGGCCCAAAAATCTGAGCCGGAAGGGCCCAGCGAAAGCGAAAAGAAATCATTTGAGTCTTTTAAACTAAAGCGAGAAAACCCATTTGTGGGCTGAGGACAAAAGCGGAGCAGCAGCTCCCTGTGGAAGACCTCGTGAAACAGCTCGGGACTGGAAAAACAAAGCCAGACCAGGAGGCAAAATAAAAACAGAGAGGAGTTGTCGTGGCTATGTTTAAAACAGAAGCAGCGGCAAGCGGCTGCAAAGAGGGACCCCGGGGTCCTACCCCGCATCTGCTGCTCGCCTGCCTGGTTTTGCAAATAAATCCCTAAACGTGGAGGTTTGGGCCGGGAGCAACTCGAGAACAATTTTCCCCTGCTTCTTTTTTTCTCGTCCTCCCTCTACAAGAAAACATCACAACCATTTCTCTCCGTGAACGTAGAGGTTTGAACAAAAATATCGGCCAGGCTCCGGCTTCGACGCTGCTGTGCGGCGCAGCCAAGCGTGCGGAGAATAAAAACGGCGGTGGGAGGGGAGAATAAACCCCCCTGTTTGCAGGACAGCGGGGTGGAAAAACAGAGACCGAGGCCAGAAGCATCCTTAAGGTGCCTTTTCCTAAGCACAAGTCGTCTTTTTTAGATACCTCAGGACCTCGAAACGCTCGAGGACGGACACAAAACACGAGGGCAGCCTCGGTTGTCGTCACCGCTTGGTTTTCTCCGTCGTCCGTACGGGTGCCGTACCCCCACTTTGGGGATGCTCTGCTATTGCCAAGATGAGGAGGTTTTAGCCCCCAAAACGATGCGGGCTCCTGCAGTGGAAGGCGTTTGGGGAGCAGGGAGGGGGGAGCCTGTATTGCTGAAACAGCCGCACACCCCGTACGGCCAACGTAGCTCTGAGATTCACTGGAATTAAAGTGCAAACCATCCAAGCTTTGGGGAGGAAGAAAAGGCAGAGCCGAGTAAGGCAGAGGGGACTGGGGAGGCGGTGGAAGAGGAGGAGGAGGAGGAGGTGCAGCGAGCGCCTTAAAAACGTCGGCACTTGTGTGGGGAGCACCTACGGCACTGATGGTGGCTGGGGAGAAGGCCCAGAAGCGGCTTTTCCTTGGGGAGGTCCTGGTCCTTGTGGGAGATTTTGGCTCTCATGGGAGATTTTGGCTTTTATGGGAGATTTTGGCTCCCCTCACTAATGCCCCCCTGTCGTTAACCTTCACCCTCGCATCCCTGCCCCTTTGCCTGTGCTCCACTGCTCTTCCAATGCTTGTTCTGCTTCCCAGCTGCCCACAGCTCCTCCTGCTCATGGTCAGGTAAAGGGGAGAGCTCCTCCAGGAGAAATAGACACCCAAAAAGTGAATCCAGCTCTCAGCCACGGGATCTTTTGATTCAATAGGCACAGAGAGGCTTCTGGTGCTTCTAAAGTGGGAGAAGCGCCTTCCCTCCGACCCTCGCATCTACGGGCATCAAAATATCAATGCCAGCAACACTACGTCTCTATTTCTGATAGTTCTTACCCCAAAAAGCTGCTTCTCCAACCCCAGACTTGCAACATGAACCAAAAGTGCCTTCATCCAGCTGTATTTTGCAGTAATTGGATTGTTTCTTTTGAGTGTCACCTCAACATCTCTCCTTCCCACACCCCAGGAGCTGCCTGTGCCGAACGCGACCTGCGCACAGGGCTCTGCCGCCTGCGTTGGAAAATCAACCTGCCCAGCTCAGATGGGCAGGGAAACGGAAGAGAAAAGCGCCCAAACCGGGCTGCGCTGAACGGAAAATGGGATTTCAGAGCCTTGTTTTGGGAGGAAACTGCTACTGCTCTACTGCGAAAGGCACGGTTTTTCCAAGTGGTTACACTGAAGCGAGGGAGGAGAGAAGAAGATGAAGGTTTTAAAAGACTGCAGGAACTTTGGAGATGGACAGGAGAAAGATGCTGCACACGTCGAGACAGCTCAGGACCCTCCGCCTGCACGGGCGCCTTCTCCAGCCAAAATCCTGGCAGAAGGAGATGGAGCAATATCCTCTCCGTGCCCTTCCACAGCATCTCCACATCAAAAACTGGGTAAACTGGAGGCCTTTAGACGGTCACTCGACAGCGAGCAGCAAGAAGCATTTGGTTTCCAAAAGAGCTGGCCTACAGCACCCAAGGGTGGGCCCAAGCTGCCTCTGGCGTGGAGCTGCGCTACAACTCGAGCTGCGTTTGGTACGAATACTGCCTTGAAGGGGGTGTGTGATGCTCCCTGTGTCACTGCTGCTGACACAGAGCGTTTTGGGGATGCCTGACCCAGCAAGACATCATGCACGGAGGTGGCTGGGTGCTCAGGCGTCCTTCTGTGCCCACCAGCTTCAGTCCCGATGGCGTTTTCCTCTCGTGTGGAGAAAGATGACACAAAGTCAATGGTAGGGGGGTGCTGCCCGTGAAAGCAACTCCTGTGGACGCAGGAAAGCGGGGGTGTAACACTGAGTACCAAATTTGGCTGTGGTTTGTACATCCAGGAGTCCCTTGCTGAGTTTAAGCATCCCAATGTCATCACTGATTTCACACCGTCCCGCAGCCAGGGTCCTCCACTTCAGAGAAGGGAGATGTGGGCAGGAGAGCAGCAGTAGTGGGATGCAGAGAGGGATGAGGTGGTTGGTTTCCAGCTCCCAGATGTCCACGGACCACTTAAAGCATGGACAGGATGAGTGCCTGAGAAGAGGCCACTTGGTGACAACACGAACCTAAGGAGAGGGCTCTGCTCCTCCCCATAGGGTGAAGGACAGCCCACCACCCTACAGTTCCCTGGAGCCAGAGCTGGGACGAGCTGGGGAGGAGCAGATGACCTTTCCTGCTAAATTTGGCAAACAGAAGCCACTGGAGCCCTCTTGGAAGAGGAGGTGGGGAGTGCAGGGGCGTTTGCGGCGTGTTTACTGGAGGAGTGCTGCAGGCGAGCGGTGGTGGTCTCTGGGGAGGGGTTACTTGGTCTTGCTTTCCCCCAGTGGGATCTGGAGGAGCGTGGGGGATTGCTCCATGATGCGCACCAGCAGCTGGTCGATGTAGTTCTCCAGTTCGTGGATGTGCTCCTCCTTCTTGCTCAGCTCCTTCTCCTTCTGCAGCAGCAGCTGGATGAGTTCGTCGTGGGTCAGGTGGTAATACTTGGCCGACTGGTCCAGCGCAGTGGGATCCTGTGGTGGAAACCAAGAGGAACATTCAGCGAGTCGAATAAAAACCTCTGCTCCCTTTATACCACTTGCAAGATGCAGCAAGAACCAAAGCAATGCTACTTCCTACGTCTCTCCTTCCCAGGTCTGACCTGATTAGCCCGAGATGTTGTGCAGCTACCACGTCGTGTCTTATTTTAAAGGAGAATTAACAGCTGGAAGAGCCCTCAGGAGCTCCCAGAGGACGACAGACCCAGGGGAGTCTGCTCAGGTGAACCCCAGCAGCAGCATTTTGCTTCGGGGAGGCAAAGAGAGCAGCAGCAAAGGGGAAGGAGAAGGCAACACCGTGAGACCATGCCCTCGGGTATATCACACGGGTATTTCGCTTGCTGCCACATGCCCATGTTTAAAATGCAACCAGGTGAGCAGGATTTGAGCAAGGCTCCAGGAAGCACCTTCCCTCTGCAGAAAAAACCCTTCAGGCCTTCAATTGGGCACCTATCCCACCCTCCACCTCCCACATCTCATGGATAACCAGGCATTCAATCCCAGACTGTACAATAAAAACCCTAAACCAAGGCAAGCAATGGGAGGAGATCAGTGGGGTGAGAAGGTCCAGAGGCCAGGTCATGGAGGAAAGGAGGCCAGTGGGCAACCAGGATCAAGGATGCCAGGGTTAATTAATACATTAATTAACACACGTGGTTCTGCTCATGCTGTGGCAGGACCTCACTCTACCTCCTCCAGCACTGGTTTTCTCTGTCACCAACCATGCAGCACCTCAAGGGGGTGGGAATGCAGCTCTCCCCTCAGGCTCCTACCTTTAGGATCTTGGAGTCCGTCTTCTCCGGGTGGGAGGACGGGGCCACGGGCTGGACGCTGCTCGTGGTCACCGTCTTCAGCTTCTCCAGGCCATTGCTCAGCGCGGTCGTCAGGCTGGACCTGTGCTGCTGCTTCTTCTCCCCGGAGCCCTCCTGCGCCGCAGCAGCGCTGATGGGTTTCACCGGGTGAGGACTGCGGAGAAGGAGGAGGTTGGAGAGTCAATGCCCTGCCGAGCTGGGGAGCAACGCTGCCGGTACAAAAACCATGGGGATGGGACCCACTTCTCAAATTTAGCGAGCTCCACCCTGTGCCTGTGCTGCTCAAAGCTCTCCTGCTGCATGGAGAGGAGAGCCGTGGTCCTGCAGAGCAGCTCTCCAGCGCTGTTTCCACCCAAAAATGAGATAAGGAGCCCTGGGACATGTGTCCTACCGAGATACAGAACAGGTCCTCACACCCACACCCACACCGCTCAGCCCACAAAGTGCCGTGGGTCAAACCTCCCAACTGCCAGATGCTGGCACAGCTGGAGAATTTTAACCCAATGATATCAGGGGCTGCTTCACGCAGTGCCCAAGGGGGCATTTTGCTACCCAGGAGCCCCCAGATCGGTGTTTGGGTCATTACTGATGGTTCAGGGATGCTCCTGCACCACCGCCCATCACTGCCTCAGCCCAAGAGCTGGACTGAAGACACCACAGGATTTGCCCCTCTCCACCAGCCCAAAGGGAGGGCGAGGAGATGGTGTCAGGACCACATTTTCCTTTATTATTTTTGCATTTTCCTTTATTTTTGCCTCAGTCTTTGCCCAAAAGATCATTTCTGGGCTTAAACTATGATTGTTTTTCAGCGTGATGGAAAGAGAAGTGACCTGATGCTACCTTCCTGCAAGGACCAGGCAGACCTGAGCACCTTATTTAGGGGTGAAAAGATCCTAAAAAATCTAGCCAGGAGCTCTGCGAAGCCTCTGCACTCATCAGATGGAGCCGATGCCCTGCAAAGGGTTGGGTAACCCCAACTGCTGGGAGAAGGGGGACGTCTGGGTGGGAGAAGCTCTCAACCAAGCGTGGTCTCTCTTTACAAATGGGTTACAAGTCCTCAAGGTTGGTGTCCTCGTGCCTTGGTGACGGGGTCAGGATGCACCAAGCATCCACCACATCCACGCACCACATCCATGTGGTGCTGACAGGGCACGTCTTGAAGTCCTCTTCAACCACAATGATGGTCATCCCTGTGCTAGGAGAGGACAGCAATGGTGGCCACTGAGCAGCCCCAGCAGCCAAAACACCAACAACCCTCGTCAGAGCTGTCCAAGCACGTGGAAACAGCTTGAGAGGATGGAGAAGGATCCAGTGGGAGCCCACTGACAACACCAGGGCTGCACCTCAAGGACCCTCTGCCCTGGACTAAACCCTTCACCAGCAGAGCTGCAAACACGACGATATCTCCCTACAAGTGGCTATGAAGCATTTAAAACCCAGAAATAACAACTCTGCTGCCTTGAACCACTGCTGGCCTCCTTCCTAGCCCAAACTGAGTGGGCTTCACTGCAGGATCTGAGGAAGACGGCTCCTGCAGCACTGCAGGACTTCTGCTGCTCCTCAAACGCAGCGACTGGGAAGCACCAGGACTGCTCCTCACAGCCAGACCTGAACATGAGCAGCCCCAAATGCCACCATCACCTTGTCCATCCCCACAGCCAGCGCAGAGATAAGACCAGAGCACGGCTGGACACCCCTACGCAAGAGTCTGCAGGGCACTGCTTGGCTGTCACTGCCACTCAAACCATCCTAAACCTCTGGAGGAGACCTCTTTTGGACCAAACTTACCAAGGCTGCTCTACAGAACAGAAACCAGCATCACCTTTGGGATAGCTCAGATGCATTCTGAAAGCAGGAGGACATTTCTCATCGCAAGCCTGGTCACAGGCAGACCTCTGTCCCCTCAGCTTGTCACTGGGAGCAGCTCTGAAAGCAGGAGATGTGGCTCCAACTGCATCCTGACCCAGGAAGGGTGGCACCAGGTTCTTCCAGGGAAGCAGAGGTTGCTTCATGCACACACCTGAAGTCTTGATGGGTCTGCTGAGAAGTTGGACCTGTTTCCATCCGCTTCTCCACCAAAAGAGTGGTCAGGCACTGACAGGGGCTGCCCAGGGCAGTGGTGGAGTCCCCATCCCTGGAGGGGCTCAAGAAGCGCCTGGATGTGGCACTTGGGGACGTGGTTTAGTGGCCATGGTGGGGTTGGGTTGATGTTGGACTGGGTGATCTTAGAGGTCTCTTCCAACCTGAATGGTTCTGTCGATGGCTGTGAACTTGAGAGCAGAATTCGCTGCCCACAGCAGCACCCTGCCTCACCCAGCACTGTGCCTCCCAGTGGGCGCACGTCTACGATGAAGCTTGACACGCTCAGGAGGAGACACCTCAAACCAGCCCTGGTCCCACCGATGCTCCCGAGGTCACTGCTGAGCACAGCGAAATTTGAGGAGCTTCCCCTACAGCAGCTTGGAAATTAAGCCTTTAAAATCCCATTACACAGGGAACAAGACAACAAATCTAAGTCAGTGCACAGCACCTGAGGGCCAGACCCCCATGGAGAAAGGGTCCACAGGAGGCAAGGGAATGACCAAACTGGGCACCAGCAGCTCTCCTCCCAGTCTACCCATGGACGTCGCAGACTCCGAGCTCCCAGAGCTCCACAAGGACCCCGTTCAGATCCCAAAGACGTGGTTTAGCCCAAAACCTCTGTTTCAGAAGAGGACGATTCTTCTGCGCTCCTGACACTGGGCAGGCACAAAGCAGCGTGTGCCCATGCCACCTCGGCAACCTGTGATGTCCCCAGCCCTGTCAGCTCCGAGTGTCAGGACGATGCCACACAACCGAGTCCCCAGTGCATGGGGAAGGAGCTGCACGGCTGCTGGGCTCCTCTAAGGTGGTGGAGACCCCAAAGCGCCATCATGGGCCATCCTTTAGGTGCCACCTGTACCAGGGGATGGGACCAGAGACACCTTCCCAGCGGTGCAGGCCCCATCCCACCCAAAATGTGGAAATCCTCCGTACACCTGAGTGTTGCAACTGGTGCTCTGAGCACCTCACCCAGGGAAGGATCTGCAAATGCAATCCCAAAATGTGCTCTTCTGGACTCTGCTGACCAGCACAGAGACCCTTTGGCCACCTGGGAAGAGGATGTGGGTCCCCAAACCATTTCCAGCCCTCCTGAGGACACCGAACCCATGACACCAGAGCCTCACCTCATGGAAGAGGAGGACCCTTCTGCCCCAGGTGAGCTTTAATCCCTGTCCTAACTTTGAAGACTTTCCTCTTTCCTTCCATCTTTCTTCTACCCTATCTTTTCTCTGTCTACGTGTCACCAACCAGCCTAACAGGAGGTGATTTTAGGAAAGGCAAGCACCACCACAGGGACCCAAAAAGGGCCCTTTCACCTTTCCTCTATCCCCCCATGACAATCAGTCACACCTCCCCAGTGTTACAAAGCAGTGCAGATCCTCAGAGCCTCCCACAGGGACCTTGGTAACTCCTCAAAGCTTCTCGAATCACTGCAGCATCCAAACCATCCATGTTTTACAGGCAGGGAAACCAGAGCAGAGCTGTTCAAGGACTCCTCAGATGCATCTTGTGGTGGACACCAGCACCGATACAACCATCAGCTCTTGGGTCCAAGCCCTCTTCCCTCCCATGAGAAAAGGCCTTGGATGGGTGCAGAGTCAAGGCCAAAGATGAGTGGGAGCACAAGCTACGGACAGAGAGCCCCGAGACCACACTTCTCTGCCTCATTTTACCCTTTGGGATTGCAGGACACTTCTCTTTCCATGAAACACAACAAATCACCAATTTTAGTAGGTTTCTTATAACTCCTATCTGCAGATTTTAGCAAGGTTACCTGCTGGAGGACGAATAACCCAATTCCGAAGGGTTTGAGGATCGGGCCTCAATAAATTTATAAAAATAATAAGTAAAAATCACCCAACAGACCCATCTCTTGCTCGTCTTTGCACATCAAACCCACGCTCGAGCCAAGGAGGGATCCCCGCGCAGCAGGGCTGGAGCTCAGCCGGGTTCTGCTGTCCCCATCCTCCTGCCCTCTCTCTCCCCGGGGACGTGACCAATATTTCGGGTCTAGATGGGATTTTATCACTTAAACACCCCCACACTGCTCCATTTGCCTTCTGTCCCAGCAGTGAGGCCGATCAAATAAACCACTGCTGCAAGGCCCCCATGTAAACCGCAAGAGCTCGGTCCTTGGGCAGAGCCATTCAAGTCTTGTCCTGCTCAGGTGCACCAGGAAAACTCAAACTGAGGGACACAGAGCACGACCCCATGGCCCAAACCCAGCGCCTTTCTGTGCTTCATGGCGCTTCTGCAAGCCCAGGACTGACCTGGGAGGAGCAACAAGCCCTTCTTTCCTCTGATGCACCACCACGGTCCCCCTGTTCCCTGTTCCTAAGGCCAAGTCCCATTTGCTTCATAACCAACGGGCGTTTTGGCAGGAGGGAGAGGACAGCGGCGTTTTGCCATCGCCCTGGTGAAACTACCTGCATTTTTTGGGAGGGGGGCTATGGAGAGAAGAAGGTTTTTAGTACCTGATGGGAAGAAACCCAAGCTGAATGAATGGAAAGGGAAGGGGCAGTGGATGCGCACATGCCATGAGGGAACTCAGGAGAGCATCACGGGCTAGCAGCTCCCCTGGCGGGCGTGGGAAAGACACCGGTTCTGCAAGCACGGGGAAGATGATGGAGCCAAAATGAGCACCAAGCGAAACGCGGATGCAATTTTGCTGCGGCTGAATCGCCAGCTTGGACGTGGCAAAGCATTCGCCCCTGGTTTTGGGCAAACACAGGACACCCGTGGCCATTCCCCACCACGGTCCCAGAAAGCCAAGGGTTCAAACTGGTCTCCTCTGGGACCTGGGGAAGGTGAGGGAGAGAGGACCTGCAGCAACACGTGGAAAGGCCTCCACAGGCTCAGTGCAACCATGAGCTGCTGCTGCTGCTGACCTGGGGTCCACTTATGGGCCCCCCAACAAGAGCAGAAGGGAGACGGGGTTCACCTCTACCAAAAAAAAACACCCCCTCGGCCTCCCCCGGAGTGCTCACCTGGTCGTCTGCTGGAAAAGGGACTTCTCAGCTGGCTGTGTCTCCCTGGGCAAAACCACGAGCGCTGAAGCTTGGGTGTCACCGGGCTGCGGCAAAGGGCGGCTGGCGGCGGCGGGGACCCCGCTGCTCGCGGGGGTTGCGACAGGGGAAGGGAAATCAAACTCTTTCGGGTTAGTGGCAGCCACGAGGAAAGGGGTGGAGAAGGCCAAGGGCGGGCTGGCATGCAGGAAAGGAGGCTTGGCTAGCGAGTCCCCGGGGAGATTCGGGGGCTGGAAGCCTTGCCCAAGGGCTTCCTGGGGGAGGTGGGTGAAGCTGAAGCCTCCCTGAGCGAGCGTTTTGGGCAGCACAGCTTGGATGGGGAGGGAGTCTGGGGGCTTCTCCACAAAGGGGTTGCTAGGGGTGTTTGGTGCTGGAGCAAAGGGATTTTTCGGGGCTGAAGTGTTCTGCTCACGCCTCTCCTCTGCCCTATCTGGCTTCCAAAAATCGGCCTTCTTGAAGTCTATGCTGCCGTCTGCCGAGCCTGAGCATCCCAGCCCCTGGGGCTCAAA
>NW_010205757.1:13401-13914 GCF_000695765.1 Mesitornis unicolor
GAAGGCGGGGTTGGTCCCAAAATACTGAGCTCCTCGGGGAACGGCTCCTGCTTGGAGGCCATCTCCCACTCGGCTCCCACAGGAGGGGATGAACCCGACTGGCCTAATCCCTCCACGGAGAACCTCGACGTGCAAGTCTCAAACTGCTCGGTCGCGTCCGTCTCGTTCATCTCCGACCGATCTTCCCCTATAGAGGCGTCCCCTTTTGCCAGCTCGCTACCTCCCACCTCCAAATCAGCCGCCGAGTCCACAGCAGCAGATTTGGCATCTTCGGAGACTGAGAACTCGCTCCCGGCTTTGGCTACGTCCGCTCCCAGTGCGGGCGGGATGGGAGACGCTGGGACAGGGAGCTCGCTGCTCTGACGGCTCCTGGGCAGCTCCACCTCTGCCACCGGGCCCTCGTCTTTCCACCGCTCCTCGCTGCCTTGCTGCGGGTCACAACCGTCCTCCTCCTCCTCGCTGTCCCCTCTGCCCCCCACGGCTTCAAACCACCTCGGAGGTTTTGGGGGCGGC
>NW_010205757.1:14401-14769 GCF_000695765.1 Mesitornis unicolor
GCTGTCCCCTTCCTCCCTAGCGCTATTTTCACCCGTTAACGATGTCGAAGCCTCTTTTTCCCCTGGGTTTCCCGAGGCGAACGCGACCGTCCAAACCGTAGGCGTGCTGCTTTTCCTCCTCCTTCCCGCCGACCCCACGGACACGGGGCTCAGCACGTCCTCGATCACCGTCGCTTCCTGCGTCGTGCTCACCAAGTTCGCCCCCACGTCTAAACCGGAGAAATTCGTCCAAGACCGCAGCGTCGCGGGCATTTCGGTGCCGATTGGCGAATCGGCTTTTTCAAAGCCCTTCGGCCCCTTCTCGTGAGCCGGCTCGGCCGATCTTTCCACGGGGCTGGGGGGGTCGGGGTCCTCGATGCAAAGCCAAG
>NW_010205757.1:14800-17635 GCF_000695765.1 Mesitornis unicolor
CGCCGCGAAAAAATGCTCCTTTTTCAGCTCAGGTTTGAGCCTGCTGGTGGCAAAGGCATCGAAGGTGTCGTCCCACTCCGAAAGAGGAGGAGGGACAGTGGGTTTCTCGTCCGGAGGAGGAAGATCTCCTTCTGATGGGGGAGTAGTTTCTGGAACGGGGACACCAACAACGCTTTTGGCTGGAGACTCCCTCTCCGGGTCTTTTTGGCTGAGGGAGGCAGAGGGACCGCAGTCCTCAGAGGAATAAAAGCTCCCAGCGACCTCTGGCGAAGCACGCGGCCCAGCCGGGAAACTAGAGAAAAAGTGAGTAGGTGAAGGAGAATTTAGTACCTGGTCAGCGAGGAGATCCTCAAAGAAGGGATTGCTCTGCAGGGAGTTGAGGAATGGGTTGGTAGGGGACAAGCATCCCGGGTGACTGTCTCCGAGAGCGGGAGGGAGGTTAGAGCTTGGCATGCGAGCGAGATGGGCGACAGCAGCAGGGGAGCGGGGAGGAAATGGAGGAGGAAGAGGAGGAGGAGGAGGAGGAGCAGCTGAGCTGGTTTCTACCTGAGGAGACACTTCCAGGCTGTGGAGGGAAGACAAAACAGTCCTCCTGGTTAATGCAGTGACAGCGCCGTGAGCACACACCACACACACCACCAACGCAATGCAGCGGTCAGACACCGGCCCGGCTCTCGCGTTAGGCACAGCGATGGTTATGGAGTCGAGGCGTGGAGAGGGCATGCACGACACAAAGGAAAGGGCAAACCCTTCTTCTAGAACGTTCCTCCGCATTTCCCCTTCCTGCCTCAGCGAGCCCTAACGCGCCGCAGCCCCAGAGGCTTCTCCCAGCTCCTCAGCCCAAGGAAAAGCCTCATTTCTTTATGGTTTGTCCCTGCGTACCCAGGGAAGGCTGTGCTCGAGGAGCCGGGCTCTTGGATCAGGATTGCTTGAGCCAGCAAGAGACACAGGACTGAGTCTTTCCCAGTTTATCCCAGTGGTTTTACTGGTTTGGCAACGTACCAGGACACAGTGGACGGGTGCCCTCTCACACAGGAGGGAGCGAAGCTCGGCTGTGGGTGGCCAAGGAAACCTCTCCAAGCTGGGACTGGAGGTTTCCACGTCATGAAGGGTGCAGAATGGACCCCCAAACCAGTGCTCCCAGTGCCCCCATCCCCTTCATTCACCCCCACCAGAAGCAACCCCATCCCCAGGATGGGGACACCCAGCACCGGTGGGATTTCCTCCTCCTGCATCGGCCACAACAGCTGAGCTTCAAAGAGACCCAAGCATCGACTTGGGAGAAATACGGACATCGATCGACCGGCGCTGGGCACATCGAAATTTAACAAGGAAGGGAGAAATTAATTGCTTTGATAATACGGAGGGGGTACATCCAACCCTGGGGTTACAGCACAGCATTTCCCTGCCTCACCGGCGCTGCTGCCGGGGAGCGCAGGCGGCACTGCGAGATCGCGGTGACCGCGCCGTCAAACGGCAACGCTGCCTGGACAGCTCTTTTCATCTGCTATTATGATGTGACAGAAAGCCTGAGATGCATTTTCAAGTGCAAAAATGCCACCTTCAGGCAAAAGTGAACCACGTTTGAAGGTACCGTCGGTACTGGTGGCTTTTAAAGCGGGCAGGGTTTGGTGCAGGCAGCACATCCTGGACCACGAGCGATGCACGGAGGGGCAGGAGCCCGTGCACGCTGCAGGACCCACTTCTCCCCGCTCCTGGCAGCTTCAAAACCCCCTCGGTCCATGGAAAGGTGCCTGTTTGTGCAACAAATGCCACCAAAGTCCCCCTGTCCCCATTTACAGGTAGGGAACACACACAGAGCAAGCGGCCGAGCGCGGCGGGCTCAACTCCAGCGCCCATCAGTCACCAAACCAGATGCTATTTAAGAGAACCAGTAACTCAGGCATGAAAAAAGCCTCGAAGCCTTCATTTCCACTCAGAGCAGCAGCTCGCCTGGTGCTGCGGGCACAGACGGCTCGTGGGTGCCCTCTCCTGCTGTCACCAAGCAGCGGTGCCCACCCTGGCCCCAGCAGCCCGGCTGTGTCTCCGTGTCCTCTCCCTGCTCAGAAAACCAGCACTGAGTGGGGTGGAAAACACATTTCGGGCAGCTGGACATGAACATCTGGAGAAGGTAACTCTAAGGAGCCCACTTTTTTCTGTTTTAGCTCCCAGCGAGCACAGAAAATCTCCAGGAGAAGCTCCAATTTGCTGCAAATTGACCTTTTTCCCCGAAAATCCCCCTCGAATTTAAACTCTGCAGAAGAGAAGCGGAGCTCCTCATGACCCAAAGTCCACCTGGGTGAGTTCACAGGACCCAAAAATGGGTTTTCCCTGTGGGGATACAGGGCAAAACACAACAAATTTTCCTTTGCAGCTGGCAAGGGACAGCAGCGAGGTCCAACCTAAACCATCACCATCTTGGGTGGCTGCAGAGAGCGCGCCCCTGCCCTACCCCTGCTTTCTCCATCTCACTTTGGTGTCTTGGTCCAGATTAAGATCCCTCATTCGTGATTCTGCTGAAACACCATTCAGTGCTGAGTAAGAGAAACCGAGGTCTGGTCCAGGCAGCTCTGCTGGGCTCCAGCACTAAAGAGCTACAGAGCATTAATCAGCATCAGGCTCCTAATGAGGGCTTGCTGCCTAACGACCTTCCCAGCTGCAGGGAGCCTGAGTGGTTGGAGCTCCTTCCCCAGGGGATCACAGAGTCACTGAGGTTGGCAGAGACCTCTAAGATCACCAAGTCCAACGTCAACCCAACCCCACCATGGCCACCATGGTTTAACCATGTCCCCAAGTGCCACATCCAGGCTACAAAGATGATGGAGGGAGTGGAGC
>NW_010205758.1:0-216 GCF_000695765.1 Mesitornis unicolor
CATTGACCGGGCCCCCGGGGCCCCCGCTGCGGCAGCCGGCACAGGAGGGACCGGGGGGGGATGCTAAAAGTGGGGCTAAGTGGGGAACAAGGTGGGAGCCGGACTGGTTTTACTGGGACCGCATCGGGCTGGCAGTGAGTCACCGCCCTCAGGCTCTTCCCAAGTCTTGCGGGACACCCTAGGGGGATAAAGGGGTACCCCGGGTCGGGAGGAGCC
>NW_010205759.1:0-352 GCF_000695765.1 Mesitornis unicolor
CCCAAAACCGCTCGTGTCCCCGATGCTGAAGGTGTAGGGGCCTGGGGAGGGGGGACAGGGGGGTCACGACCCCCAAATGGGACCCAGGACCCCAAAAAGGGACCCAGGACCCCCCCAAAATGGGACCCAAGACCCCAAAATAGGACCCAGGATCCCCAAAATGGGACCCAGGACCCCCCAGAATTGGACTCAGGGGTCCAAGGAGCGCCCAAAAAGGGACCCAAAAGCCCAAAATGGGACCCAGGAGCCCCCAAAATGGGACTCAGGTATTGGGGAGACCCCAAAATGGGACCCAGGACCCCCAAAATGAGACCCAGGACCCTCCAGAACTGGACTCAGGGGTCCAAGGAGA
>NW_010205760.1:0-2390 GCF_000695765.1 Mesitornis unicolor
GCTGCGAGCAGCTGCCTGCACCCCCTGCCTGCATCCCCGCGGGAGGGTTTCCAGAGCAGAACCCCTCCTGCCGAGAGGGAGATGAAAATCAGCCACGCCAGATGGATTTTGGGGAGCAGGAGGTGTCCAGCGACAAGGACAGGTGACCCCTGAGGGAATTTAAGCCGGGGGGGGACTGATTTCATTACCCAAATCTGCTGGAGCTTCTTGCTTTTGGGGTAAGTTCCCAGCAAAATGTCTTGGTATTTTGGCAGGGGAAGAAGTTGAAGCAGAAGAGAGCTCCAGAGTTTTCCAGCAGCGCTGGACCCCAGGTTGGAATTGCAAAGCCAAGAAATGGTGCATTTGGTGAGTTTTAGGGTTTTTTTGATACCAAAATTGCAGAGAAAACCCCCCCCAGCTCCATGTGGGTGTCACCACTTTGGAGCTTTGTCCCCTCCAAAATCCCTGGTCCCTAAGCTGGGAAGCATCATCATCAGTGATGGGTCACCAATGGAGGAGCTTCAGCTCCTCTTGGGATCCTCCAAAAGTGGAGCTGAGCTGGGGGCAGCTTTCTGGGAGAGAGGGGCTGGCCCTGGAGCCATTCCTGCCCCACAACCTGCATGGATTTGGTTACCTGACCCAAAAAGGATTGCAGTCTTGCCCAGCATTTTTTATTCCCAAAACCAAGTTTGTACAATAAAGCGAGCGCATGAGAGACAACAGATCCAAAGGCAGTTGGGGATGCCCGACAGAATATATAAATAAAGGACAAAAATAAGCAAGATGGGGGTTTTTTGTGTGTTTTTAAAGAACGCAGAGGCCGGGGGCTGTGTAGTGCTTCAAAGGACCAGACCAAGGCCTGGGTGCTTCAGCTCTTGGCAGGGGTGGACGTGGGCTTCATGGTCTTCTTCAGGTGGTGGTAGTTCGGCAAGATCTTCATCAGGAAATCCAGCTGCAGCGTCTGGGGCTGCAAACAGAGACACAAGAGGTCAGACAGTGGCCTGCGGAGGGTGGTGGGGTGATGGTGTGTCACCCACGTTGTCACCCCCACCTGCGGCCGCTCGGTCTGGACGCGGCGGAGGCAGTTGGCCCCATAGATGACGGTGTTCTCGGGGATCACCTCGTAGGTGTTGACCTTGCAGCAGGCTCCAATGATGCAGCCGCTCGTCAGGATCACGTTCCTGCCCACAAACGCTGCCGGGAAGAGAGAAAAAACCCCACAATTTTGAGACAAGACCGTGCAATCCTCCGCTCTTCAAAGATCTCACCAGGGCCGAGACCCCAAGCCTCGACGCACCTTTGGATTCGATGACGTTGTTATCCCCCACTTTCATTGCTTGGGAATCTATGGGTCAATGTTAAAGAAAGCCGTAAAATGTTTTGCTTTTATTTCAAAAGGTCAGTGCTGAGAGGGCCCACACGCGCTTCCCCCCATGAGCGCAGTGTGTCAGACCACCGGCTTCACCGCACAGCAAGGATACAACACCCAACCTCAAAAACATTGTTGGTGCCGATCACCATGGGCTTGGGCTCCACCTCCTCTTCGGTTTCTGGGGCAATATTTTCTGGATACCTGCAAGACAGGAGAGTATATTACAAGTTTTGAGATCTGAAAGGTACTGCCTTGTCTGACAGCGGCTCCTCAGGTATTTTAGGGGCTGAAGTCGCACATATCTCATCCAGTCCTGCTAAACTGCTTGCTTTTGTGAATTGTCTCTCATTCTCAGGATTAGATCTTTCCAGGATGAGAGGGATTTGTAAGTTGGAGGGAGATTCACAAAGGAAGGACTCCTTTCCCTAGCTATAGTGCATGTAAATGCACCTAAGTTGGGGGTTTATTAAATTATAGCTCCTGAGAGTTTTTAAGTTCCTTAAAGAGCACAAATTCATGTTTGACCAGACTGATAAGGGGGAGAACCGTAGAAAACACCAACCCTCTGCAAACGCCAGCCTGGAGAACACCGATGGGCTCCCAAACCCCCTCAGAGGGACCCCAAAACCTCTCAGAGGGACCCCAAGCCCATTCAGAGGGCGATCTTTCACAGTCAGGCCCTGCTGGGAGGGCTGGCTCCCCTGAAATGGGAAGGACCCCCCCGGGGCTGCGAGGGGTGAGCCCCCTCCCTCCTCCTGGCTCCTTCCTCACCCATTGACGATGAGCGCCTGCTCCTCGATCAGGTTCCCTTCCCCGATGACGATCGGCCCCGCCTCGGCGATGATCCTGGCCTTGGGGTGGATCACGGTCCTGGGCCCTGCCCAACGAGCCCGGTGTCACCCCCGGCCAGGACGGCGTGGGAGGAAGATGGGGTTAAGGGAGGTGGGGGGAGTGGGTCCTTACCGATGGTCACGTCCCCGCGGATCTCGCTCTCTACGCACACCACGGCCCCCGGTGCGATCTTCACGCTGTGGGAACG
>NW_010205761.1:0-4049 GCF_000695765.1 Mesitornis unicolor
CCTCGACAGGGCTGCCCAGCCCAGATTCGGCCCTATGTCTGAGCTAGCAGCCATCCCCACCACTCGCTACCCCAAAATCACAGCTGCGGGGTTCTCTTGTGGGAATGCCTGGGTGCATCCCCGACGGGGCTTCCCCTCGCCCCCGGTTGCTGGCAGTGCCACGACCCTCCAGGGTTGTGGCCCAGGTGGTGCCTCTGGGGACCCCACCAGGAAGTGACACTTTCCATTTAGCGTCACACTAAGCTGCCAAAGGGGGCTGGGAGGGAGTTGCCGCTTCCCCTGTGGGGTGCAGAGCGAGAACTAAGGAAGGGATGGATGAAGGGGTCACGTACGCTGATCTGCGCTTGCCACCTGCACCAGGTAATGAGGCGCTGCTCCCCACCCCTGGCACCCCAGCTCTACTGAAGGGTTCCTCACCCTCCTGCAGCCCCGGGGCCCTCCGCAGGGCTGTTCCCACAGCCCAGCTCCCCCCACTCCCTCCTTTTGGGTATCCTCTCACAAACAGCTCCTCTCCAGGCTCCTTGCAGACTGCCTGCTCTCAGGGTGTGGGGCAGGAGGGGCTTAAGGGCAGGTGATGCTCACTGTACCCCAGTGCCAGGGCACACACAGACACTCCCAGCTCTGCTCTCCCCACCCTGTGCCAAGTGCTGTCTGCAGAGAGACAACTTGTAGGAAGGTCGAGGTGCTGCAAATGGGTTCCCCCTCAGTTTTTCCTGGGCTCCTCCACTGTCTCCTGAGACTCCACCCAGGGTTCACAGACCTTTCCTGGATGGGGTGTCCCCAGTGCACCCAATGAACTTCCAAGGCCCAGCTTAACTCCCTTTCTCAGCTCCTCAGCAGTCGGTGCGTCTGCCATGGTGCTGGGCAGTCCTCAGCCTGGCTGTCCTCTCCCTCCTGCTCCTGGTGGCACAAATCATCCTAGTCGGCTTGAGCTTCCACTGTGAGTACCTGGTTGTGCCTGGACCTCTCTGGCTGGGGTTTTGGAATCAAGGTTGGCAGCATAGGGCCCATATAGCAATAGATCGAGCTGTAGCTTGCCCATGGAGCTGAGCTTTCCTGCTTGGGCTGAGGGTGTTTGCAGATCCTAGGTCAAGCATGAAAATTGGTGAGGCAAGACCTTGCTGGCCTGGCTGGGAGGGGAGGGCACAGGGACAGCATGGGCTTGGGGACAGTGCTGGGGCATCCATCACATGGCAATGAAATGAAGACAGGATGGAGGGTGGTGACACTGAAACTGAAAGGCAAAAGCACTTTCCCTGAAAGCTTGTTGTGTGATGGGCTCCCAAGCACAGCACAAGCCACAAGGACCTCGGTGAGCTTGGCTGGCAGGGCACCTAAAGAGGAGGATATCCTCAGCAGCAGCTACCGTGGGGCTGTGCCATGGGAGAGGGCACTGGGTGCTGCTGGGATTGGGGGACACACTCCTGTGCTCTTCTTCTTTAGATTTAAGACAACAAGCAAGATGCACCCATGGTCTCTGGAGCATGGAGGAGAGCCCCAGCTATGAGCAACAGACACTGCGAAGTAAGAGACTGATGGGCTACTGGGTGAGGTTTTGAGAGGGCCTGGCTGCTCCTTTCAAGAGGCAGAACCAGTCCCTACTCCAGAACGTGCCGCCCACCAGTCTTTCTTCACCCTTGCTGCCTGTCTCCACGCTCATGACACCAAGAGCTGCCCCAGTGCTGCTGAACAGGCTGTGCTCTGGGACCCCTTCATGTCCCTTGGTGTAACCAGCCCATCTCCCCTGAGGCTCCTGTCGGGAGCTGCGCTCCAGAGTAAGGGGAGGTGGAGGGTCCTCTCTGCAGGGCAGCCATTGGAGTTGGGTTGGTGGGTACCCTGGTGGCCTCTTGTCCCCTGGGCTCAGAGCTGCCCCATCCTGGTTGCTTCTGCAGTCTGTGTTTCTGTCATGCAGGCCAATGCCAGTTCTGCCCAGCTGGCTGGCTTTGGGATGCAGGGCGGTGCTACTACTTCTCCTCTGCCAAAAAGAGTTGGGAGCAGAGCAGAGAGGCCTGCTGCTCTAGAGGGGCACAGCTGGTCAGCATCCAAGCCAACACCACCCTGGTAAGTATGCCCAGCCTGGCCTGTCCAGGTTCCCATGGGCACTGGGCTGTGCTGGTGACCACCTCAAAGTCCCTCAGCAGTCACCCAGCTATCACCAGTATCCCTGGCTGTGGTCCATATGCCCAAAGCCTAGCCAAGCCTCCAGGCAGGGAGCTGGTGATGCCGTGCCCATACTGCACAGCCTCCGTCAGTAATGACGTGGCTGGGTCTAGGTGTCCTCTGCCTAGGAGCTCATGCGGGTCCTCTCCTGCTCTAGGCTTTCCTGGTGCGCACAGCCAACATGGAGCTCTTCCACGTGGGGCTGAAGCGGGACAACTTCAGGTCTGACTGGAAGTGGATGGATGGCACCGCACTGAAGAGGTGAGGCTGTCACTTGTCCCCAGCCTGGCCTGCTGGAGGTCCAGCACCAGGGCCTGAGGAGGTGACAGGAGGACAGACAGCTCACTGGCGTGCAGGGATGTTCTCCATGCCTTGGCCAACCCTCCTCTTCCTGCACTAGGGCAATTTAGGGAAGGGAAGGAAAGGTTGCAGGGGCCTGACCTCAGTGGCCACACCCTGCTTGGATGAGGGGCTGGGAGATGTCCCAAAAGCAGGTACCCAGCATGGAGTTTTTCTTGGTGCAGCTGGCGCCAAGCCCTATCAGGAGAGACTGGGGGATGCTGCATGCCAAACAAACAGGGGTCTGGTGGGAGTGGATCAGAGCATGTGTCCTAATTAGGAGGAGCAGGGGGGGAGTGAGCTTTGCCCCCACAACATCTCTGCAGCCTCTGGTCCCTGGCTGGAGGAGATGCTGATGGGACAACCCCAGCCCCTCCTGTGCATCCCATCTCATTCCTCTCTCTCCCTGCAGGCTCTTCCCCATCCAGCGCTCCACCAGCTCCTTCCTGGCCTGCGGCAGGGTGTCAGGCTCAGGGCTGTCTGCTGGTCAGTGCGGGGAAGCCCTCGGCTGGGTCTGTGAGCAGAGGGCAGCCACCCTGCAGTGGCTCCGGTCCTTGCCCCCCACTTTCCTCTGGGGAAACACCACCTACACCTGCGCAGGGCCCTGGTGACCATGGGGACCTCCTGCCTGGCTGTCCCACCACCCTATTCCCTGCCTGACCCCAGCACATGAGCATCCCCAGGTGCCACTGCCTCCTCACACAGACCTCTTCATCTCCCCGGATCTCTGCACTTTGCCAATAAACTCTGGTATTTGGATGTTGTGCCTGGCTTTGAGTGATGAGGGTGGTGCGATGGAGGTGCATCCTCCTGCTCACTGGCTTGGTTGCACCACTGTCTGGTGGGAAATGGCAGTTGGCAAAGCACTGAAGGATGTGGCTGGGAGCCACCATCAAGCAAAGGTCCTCATTGCCTGGTGTCAGCATGGAGCAGCTCCTGTACAGGCTGAAGCAGGTCCTCCCAAAGCTCTGGTCTTGCTGACTGTGGTGGCTGCCCTGGGTTTATGCTGCTTAGGAAAGGCAGCTGCGAGGTGACCCGTTGCCTCCTATGTCCCATGGAGGGCTTTGGCTGGGCAGCAGATTGTCCCCTGGTGCCTGCCCAGTCTGAGGAGGTCATAGCAAAAGCCCTAACTCTGCTTTGAGGCTGGGTGATGTGTGAGAGCCTAAAAGGCCTGCTGGGGGCTTGGTATGGAGGGGCTTGGTCCTGGGGGCTGTTATGCTTTTGGTACAGACCTGTATGCCAGCAGCATGCAGCTCTAGCATGGACATCCCTGGGAGCCCCTCTTGGCACATATGAAGGACCAAGACCCCACAGTACATTCTGACTCCTGGGCAGGGGCTGAGATGGGGAAGGTGATGGATGGGGGAATGTGGCCCTGCTGTGCACAGTGCACATGAACTCTTGGGACTCCTTGCAGCCTGAGGAGGCTGATACAGACCATTCTGCCTGGGATGGAGCTCATTCAACGTTCAACCCCCAAAGTAAGAGCAGCCTCAGAAATAGAAACACTTTCTGCAAATAAGGCAGCTACTTCTGCATTTCTGCGCATG
>NW_010205762.1:0-9872 GCF_000695765.1 Mesitornis unicolor
TTCCCCTACGCTGCTCTCCAACAGGTCACTCATCCCTCCTTTGTCACATTTTTGTTGACATATGGCCAGCGGCTGCTGTTTGTGAGCTTTTCTTATTACAAGTCATTGGTATTATTATTATTGTTGTTGTTGTTGTTATTATTATTATTATTATTATTTCAGTTTTGCTTATTTTAATTACTAAATAGTCTTTATCTCAACCAGAGGAGTTTTTTCACTTTTAGTCTCCCAATTCTCTCCCCAAACCCACTGTGGCGGGGTGGCAGCGAGGAAGCGGCTGTGTGGTGTTTAGCTGCTTGCCAGGTTAAACCACGACAGGCACCAAGCAAACCGTGTGTATTTGGGGGCTGGCAGTGAGATCAGCAACTTGCCCGGCAGCTTTCTGCAGGCAGGAGGTGTGATGTTGAGCGATGGAAAGGCAGCTGGAGCTGGCAGCAGTGGGCAAGGCTGCCTGGTGTCTGTGTGCAGCCTGACCCAGCCAGCATCCTCCACCAAAAATGAATGACTCTTTTTCTCCCTGGGGTAAATTACTCCTTATAGCTGTAGAAGTGGGAGCACTCTGGTCTGCCAAGCCCCACAGGGTCTGGCAGGGAGCACATTGCTGGAAGAGGAGCTCGACAGCATGAGATGATTCAAAGCCAAATTGACTGATGATGCCAGCTAAGCAGAAATGGGGCCAACTGGTTTCTTTTGGGACGATCTCCTGGAAATAGAGGCCTTTTTACTGCCTGAGCCTCTTGCTTAGGACCCTCACGACCCTCAGAAACTGGGAACTGTAAAGAGAAGCAAAGTGTTATTGTTTATATGTGACTCTTCTCTCTTCATCTGTCCTAGATGGGGAGGAATGACTCCAAGAAGCAAGTGCTGGTGGCCAAGGAGTGAGCGTCCTGGCTGGCATTGCTGGTAGAGCAAAGGCAGGACCTGAGGCTGTGACTTCCCTAGGTCAGTGTTAAGACATGCAAGGCCACAGAGATTCATTTCTGTCAGAGCACTATGACACATTTCAGCCTAAATGACAAGGGAAGAGCCCTTCTCGTCCGGTGGAGCCCCAGTGAGAAGTCATTGCCGTAAGGGAACTTTTCCTGGACCTCTCCCACCTGTGGGCTCCCTATGGCTCTGCTGCTATCCTAAAGAGGATACTATCCCAAAATCACTGTGTGAGGGATTGGTGAGGTCCTGTCAAACAGCCTGTGCCTCTCAAAAAGCAGGAGGACCGACCATCGCTGAACCTGCTGACCCTATTGGGGTACGCCAACAAGTTGCTAGGATCAGACCACTACCAATTATGGTCAACCACGTGCATCCTCAACCATCTAGCATGCACAGAAGCTGATTCATCTTGAGAAAGAAGCAATTACTCTTTATTTCTGCAGAAATTGCTCATCTCAACTATTCACAGGGGCTCCAGGAGTGAGCAAACCTCTGTGAGCCTGACAGCACTGAGTGATGATTCACACCAGGACAAACCAGGATCAGCTCGTGAGTGTGTTTGGGCTCCAGTGGAAGTTCTTCACTTCTCTTCTGTGACCATCTTGCAGTAATTCCCATCTCTGTCATAACTTAATGGAGCAGGGCAGGTTTATTATTATATCTGTGAAATCACTGTAATTTCCCTCCCATCTCTTCCCCATTGCTAGCTGTTTCTCATTCAAGCTGAACCTTGTCCTCAAGGGATTTTGGCTCTCGGACTTTTCCACTGACTTCTGCTGAGCCTCAGACACTTTAGCATTACTGGGAGATCTATGACACTCGCTTGTGGGGTCACCTGGGGGTTTGAGCTTCAGCCCAAGTTGAAGGGATGGGGGAGGAGGTGTTTGTGTGTGGATGGCTCTTCACCAGCCACAGAGGAACCCTGCTAGGGCAACTCTATCACCCAAAAACATGCACCCGCTGCCTCAGATGACCCATCACTTTGCTTTTTCAGCATCTAAGGAAGCATCACAGCCCTACTCTGTGTCTTTGGACACAGCCAGCCCCGCATCCCACTGCCATAATGGACAACAGGCCAAGGCAAACAGCATTTCCACCACGAAGAGCATCTCCAGAGAGCGTGACATTAAAGAAGTGTTTCAATCTGCTGCCTGGCATACAGCTGGGGAAGTCTGGCTGCATTCCCTGGACCTCCTCAGGGGCTTGGAGCCTTTGCCTGCCCCCCTCACAGCGCAGAGAGGAGCAGAGAATTTATTTATTCTGCAGCGCTCGTTGCTCACGGTTAATAAGAAAGTCAAACTGGAGCTCAGAGCTAGGAAAAGTCTTTAATATAAGGCAAGAGCTAAGCAAACAGACATCAGCGAAGAAAGCTTAGGCAGGAGAGAGCGGGATCAGTGCAGCTCTCTGCCAACATGCTTGGGCAACCACTGGTTTTAAATCAAATTTCTTAGGAAAGGAAGGATGGATATTTCAACTCAGGCTTCAAAATGTCCAAATACCCTCAGCAGCCTTGGCTTGAGTCATAATATTATTCCTAACACACCAGGAAACAATAAAATACAGTAAAACAACATCTCCTTAGCGTTTTCCAGCCATGTCCCTCCACAAACAAAATTGGTCTGGTGGTCCCAGTTCAGCAGAGGAGGTTCTCTTCTGTTGGCTGTTTTGTCAACTGCAATCGCATTCATCACTGATGACATCAAGACAGAACAAATATAGCAAAGAGGAGGGCTAAAACCAGTGGAAAATTACCGGGCTAATTTTGTTTGCTTTGCCTGATTGGAAGACAAAGGAGGAAATTTCCAAGAGGCTATTCAGTACACATGAAAAAAATTAGTGATCCTTCATGTACCTTTATAGCTAATGCTGCATCTCAGTTTATTCTGAAAGGTAGAACAAAGCATTTCATCATTTGCAGCTGTGGGAGAAACCTGAATGGTAATCAAATAATGGTAATAATACCTGGCATGCATGTAAGCTCTTTCAAATTATAATCTCTCGAGTGCTTTCTAAAGAACAGCACCGTAATACAGAACATTATCTTCCTCTTATAGCTATAGACATCTAAACAGGCAAAGGCTCAAATAGCCTGGGCCCTTGCTGTTGTTACGTGGGTTATCTTTAATGTTTTCCCTTTGGGAGGTCTCTCATGAGAAGAACCCTGTTGCCAGTACCCTTCCACTTATGAAAGTTTCCCAACTTTCTTAACAGCCCAAGGCAGAGAGAGAAATGAGAAACGAGAGGGTTTGGGAAGGTTGCGGAGAACGTGTGGTTGCTCTTCCATGCCAGACGCTAAGACATCCCTGCCTGAAGCTGATGCTGGGGGCTGCGCTGGAGAAAAAGGGTTGTGATTCGGGGGATGGTCCTTGAAGGTGCCGTCAAACAGCTTAGTCTGGGAATCCTCAACATCCTGGGTACCTGAAGGTAAGGAAGAAGCCACCAAGTCACCAGTGGTGGTGGGGAGTTTGGAGGATGGGCATGGAAAGCAAAAACCAATGAGCTTGAAACAAGCAGGCTGAAGCCACATACCTGAACTATTAAAAATCACTAACTATAATCAATTTAAGGAGGATCACATGAGCAAAAAGAAGCCTAAATGCAGCTTTGCCGGTTTCCAAGTCAAGGACAACTCAAAACAGATGATCTTGAATGCTCCTGGGCAATGTTGTAGCGGATGGGAGAGCTGTAGGCCACCATATTTCATTAGAGAGGAGGATCATGAGGTCTTCAAAGATCTGTTGATAACAGAAATTAGCTGTAGCTGACAGACATGCAATTGAGAATTGATTGGACATTTGCAACATGCAAAGACCTCCAACCTGGAGGTCTCTATCAGTTTTACCAAATCAATCTATAAAACATTTAAGCAGGATGTGACTGGCAGAGAGCACTGCATGCAGAGGTCTGACCCTGTGTTCAAGGCTCTCTTGCTAATTAAAAAAGCCCTTTAGCTCTCAAACTTTGGCTAATTTAGTACCTCTTCAGCTTCTGGCAACAGGCTGTCAGAAGGCTTTTTGCAGGCTATTGCTGAGACCAAGAACAATATCAGGCTGGCAAGAGCCCTGGGATATTCAACCAACAAGAGCGCTTGCAAGGAGGAAATGTGCTTAGGCAGAATATTCAGCAAGAGTCTGAATAACGGAGAATGGTTCAACAAAACCATCCCTTTTATACCCATTGGGTTCTGGTAGCAAAAGCTAGCAGTGTCTTCTTGAGGAAAGCTCTGCAGAATCAGCCTTCAGACCTGTTTTTATCACCCATTTATCTACTTTACTTTCGTTAAGTGAATTAATTATGTTGTTCTGTATAGATCCAATTTCTTTGAATCAGAGACTGTGGCTACCAGGTTTCTGGAACAGTTCTGAGTTTATTCTCAGAAGCCGCTCAGGGTTTAACTCACCCTCGCAAAACAGGATTTCCTCATTTCCCACATGTGATCTGGGGAGATGAGCAAAACATCTCAATGGGGAACCTGCGGGTGGGGATTTGTTCTCCTGGTGCTCAAGTGGTTGCAAATTCTAGTCTAGTCTGGAAACGTAGAAGAGGAATGTAGATCAGTCCTCCAAGATTTATATATCTATACATATATATATACACATATATATATATATATACATATATATACACATGAAATTTTGTTTGTTTTAAATGAAACACATAAATTGTTCCAAATTATGAGAATGGACAGGTGCTGGTTCTCCTCTTTCAAAACCCCTCACCTCATCACATTAGCAACTCTGACCCCCAGTCAGATAAAAAACACAGGACAAGAAGAGCTATTTAGGGCAATTTAAGGAGTTTAATTAAGAGTGAAGTAATAGAACTTGTGATGGGAGGAAATTAAGAGAGAAAGAATCAAAGCTGGATAACAGCCCGTGATTTCCTCCAGAGCCATTGGTTTGAAGGAGGACTGATAGCCCAAGGCAAACAGTAAAAAAAAACACCATCCTTTTAGGTCAATTAATGCTAAGTGGGAGAAAAGAGTAGGGAGCCTGGACAAACACTGTGCGAGGGAAGGGCTGGGATCCTGCCCCCATTCCTTTAATTTTCTAGATTCAGCTGCTGTCTGTTTACAATTAGAAAAAATTTATATAGCACAGAATCTGCAAACTCTGCCCATTCAGTAAATGCCTCCCATACAACCCTGAACTTAGAAACTATAGGGATTTTTATCAGTCAGTGAAATTAGTAAGAAAAGACAAGGAACCTGCTGAAGAGGGACCTCGTCCCTTCATTTTATTTCTCTGATCTTGGACAAGCAGTGGAATGTTATCTTCCTGTAAGGATATTCCACTTCTCAACAGCCTTTGGGAAGAAATAGGTTTGCATCTCTGGCTGCATCCTTGTTCTCTGAAGATAAAGGTGAATGGTGTGTAGAACAGCAAACTTTGTATGGTTTCCAAAAAACATTGACCCTTCAGTACTCCCTAAACTTGCCAGCATGGCCACATATCACACAAGCCTATTTCTGAGTAAAAGAACATGATCAAGCAGGTTTTGTGCTCCTATTCTTTTCCTTTCTCACAGTGTTTGAATCCATAACACTCACGGGGGACAAAACCATGGAAGGACGGGCTGTCACCCCTTTGGGGGACACCACGGACATGGGGATGAGCTTCGCATTGTAGCAGCCACCCATGATCCCATGGGCCATGATGATTTTATTAACCCCTGGAACTTAAACATGACCTTGAGCAGACCAAGCTTGGTCCATAGACCCACACATAGCTAAAAAGGCATCGTTCCCAGCTCCCACAAACCCCACTCTCTATGCAATCCCTCTTCCTGACAGGATTTTGCAGATCTTTCCCCACCACAACCAGAATCTGCATCTTCTGTCATTGCTGCTCCTGTTCCTTTTTTGTGTTTCTCTTGTTTCATGTTCAAGGAAAAAGTAAGTGAAGCCAGTGGGGATAGCAGCAACCCCAGCTGCATCTCTGGTTCTTTCCAGTTGGGTGATAGTGAAAGACTGTAGATAGAGAAGTCCCTGCAGATGCTCCCCAGGGTGCTGGGATGAGGAAATAAGGGCTGACACTGGAGTGAATTCCTTATTTAAGACTTTACATTGCAAATGCTCAGGCTCATTGGCTTGTCCTCTCTGCATCTTTAGCCAAAGGTCAAAAAGATTTTGTTTTGGCTCCTGTTTGTCCTGAGACTAAGCCGGAGAAGAGCCTGGCTTGTAAAGCCCCAAGTGGTGTTAAACACTGTGCAGTGATTATATTCTCCAGACCACTTCATCCCATGGGGTGAAACAATCCATACAAAGTCCCAAAAAGCTTTCTCCCACCTCGAAACAACAGCCTAAGCAGGGAAGTATCCATCTGGCAATGGATGCTCCAATCTCATTCACTCCAAGGTGATTTTTACTTGAAGGGGCCCCACAACCCCAGCAGGACCTGAAACTTGTCCCCAGCTTCTTCATTTGCTCATTTTGAAAGCAGGAAAATTAAAAATCCCCTATCAGCAGGCATGTCCGGGCTTTGCTGGCAAGATTTTGGCATTGGGAGAAGGGGGTGGCAGGCAGAGTGTGCTGCAAGCCCAGGCTGGGCATGAGGGAAAAGATCCTCCCCCACCATTCCCACAGCACTTAATGAGGTGGAAAGGTTGCTGAAAGGTTTAGCTCAACTCAGGATAAGTGAAATGGGGATTTGGGCATTTTAGTGCTTGAAAAGCCTCCTCCCAGCAGCTCTGCAACCCAAAATAGCCCAGGCAGGTGGAATGAAGTTTGGTGGGAAGAGGAGAGACTTGTGCCGAAAAACTCTCCTGGGGACATTCACCTGGCTCGGAAAATTGCTCCTACTGAGAAGAAGTCTCTATTTTCGGGTTTTGGTTGGTTGGTTTTTTTTAAGCTGAGCCTCAGCTGAAGAAAACCTCCCAGAGATGTGTGTGATGCAAGAAAACTGGAGAGACTTTGTATAAGGATAAAGAGTGATAGGATGAGGGGTAATGATTTTAAACTGAAAGAGGTTAGATTTAGATTAGATATAAGGAATATAATTCTTTCCTGTGAGGGTGCTGAGACACTGGCACAGGTTGCCCAGAGAAGCTGTGGATGCCCCCTCCCTGGCAGTGTTCAAGGCCAGGGTGGACGAGGCTTTGGGCAACCTGGTCTGGTGGGAGGTGTCCCTGCCCATGGGGGGTTGGACTGGAGGAGCTTTACGATCCTTTACAACCCAATCCATTCTATGATTCTACGATATGTAGACATTTTAATTTCCCTCTGGGGCAGTCGAAGTGGAGATGGGCTGTCAAGGCGGGAGGGAAGGTCCCAGAGGACCTGTAGGCACCGGGGGGGATCAGGAGTGCTCCAACCCTGTGACTTGAAAGGAAAGAGGCAGGAAAAGCTCAACTGGAAAAGGGAAAGGGAATAGACATCCTGGTCCTCTACCCAAAGGAGCTTCCCAGGGGATCCAAGCCCCCTCTGAGCACTCACTCACACCAGGAACCCCCCTCTGATCACCCCACACCATCTCAATATTGAACCATTTGGATATTTCAAATCTGAATACCTGTTACAGAGTTGGATCCATGCACCCCGGCCACTTCAGTTTCCTTTTGCAGCCGCATTGTCTGGTTTTAATTGTTATTTACTTTTCCATGTTTTTGAGGATTTCTGTGGGGTTTTTCCCTCCTAGGCTTTGAGCACGATTTTTCCTTATGTAGCAGAAAACTTTCAAGCCACATTGCAAAATAAAATAAGCCACACGGTTGGAGAATAGACGTGCAAGGAGCTCTGTGTTTCTGTTTAGAAGAGGAGCCAGAAAATAGAACGTGAAAAGGCACATTTGCATGCTGCTTGTGCTGCTTGTTGTTGGCTACAGAATACAACTGGAACAAGCCATGTTTTAAATAACCTAGGAAAAAATATCTCATCTTTTTGGGCTTTGTTTTCTCTGCTGATTCAGTTGCACGCGACAGAGAAACTGCTTTTGCTGCATCCCTAAAAGCTCTGCTTTGCAAAGCGGGGGAAACCTCCTGGGGAACATGAGCTGGGCAGACCGTCTGTCTGTCCATCCTCTGTGCTGCGTCATCGCTGCCCACAGGTCTGAAATCAGAGCTGCCAACAAACGGGTGGCCTCATTTCGACCACGAAGCTTGAGAGAATCAAAATCCCAGAGAAGAAACCCCTTTAGTTCGGAATACATTAATTTTAAAAAGCAAACAGGAGCACTTTGCTGGTTTCTATCCATTTCACCCTGGTTAGGGGCTTCCTCTGCGTTTAGCGGCACGACTGCAGCTCGAGTGGGAAACACGAACCCTGCGTGATTGAAAGGGATCAGGCAACCTAATCACTTTTGCTTATATTTTTTACTGAGCTAATTAAAAGTAAGAAATTACCGGATGGAGCAAGAGCTGTTTGGTGCTGGCCACGGGCAGTTTGTGTTGGCCATGTCCAGCCCTCGTTTGAGGAATCCCTGTGGGGTTTTGGCAGGCAGGGTGCCTTTGCCAGCACTGAGACCCAGATTAGGGGGGATTTGCCAGCCAGGTCCATTTCCCACTGAAGCTGCAAGAGGCAGAAATGCTTTCTGAACCTCCAGGCAATTTTGTGTCTTCCCAGTGCCTCTACCAAATGCTAACTGGAGAGAAAGCTCCATTTTGCCCAGGCTTGTGGTAGATGGGATGATGGTTCCCATTCTTAGACACTCAGAGCTCCCCTTGATGCCACAGAGCACTGAAGACTTTAAAGTGATGCTGACTGGGGAGAAATCATCTGGAACTTGCCCTGTTGAATAGGAAACACCCATAATCAACCCTGAAAAAGAAATCCAGCATTACAAAATAGCTTTTAGCCTTCATTACCATTTTCTTTGCTGGGTTTTTGTGTTTTCTGCTGTGGTAGAACCAGAACTTGTTGAGCGGAGAGATGGTGTTAAAACCCAGAGGGGAATCAGGAGATGCCAGTTTCCCCTTCCACCCATTGAGGGGTGGTACCCTAGGGGTAGTGGAGCAATACCCAAGGCTAAAATAAGGCTAAAAAAAGATGCCATTGCGGTTTGACCAGCCATGCCCACTTGGTGAAAGCCCTTCAGCTCCATCCTGAGCTTCACCTATAGAAGAAACAATTGGCTTTGGGGTTTACTGGTTCAGGTGAGGGCATGACAACCTTGCAAAAGTGAGAAGCAGGTTTGCAGACAAATATTAGGAGGACCAAAAGGCACACAGCTGCAGGAGGAGCTCTGGGGCTGTGAAGTGCTGCTGGTGGAAGAGGCCACCAAGGTTACGTGAGAGCCCGTAACGATGTCCTGGTCGTGTGCTCTCAGGTCAAAGCCTTCAGCCAGGGCAGAAGAGGTTCAAGAGTCAGAAGGCAGCGGGTCTGGGGCTGTCCTCACCCCAGAGACCAATTATTTGCTGTTGCAGGTTTCAGACAGACAGATACAGGGTATTTGTAGCACTGTAGTGAGGAGTCAAAGTGAATGAAAGTACATTGTGAGTCATTATCTTGTTAAAAAAACCAAGTACATCCAAGCTTTTCTTTCCAGCTAGAGTTGTTTCCTTGCAGAGCTCTCCCAAAACCTCAGCCAGCCTCATTTCCCCAGCCCTGCTTGAGGATCTACCATTGCCAGTGCCAGTGCCAGTGATAAACACCTCCAAATTACTTGGCTTCCTGGCGTGCGATAAAGCTGCAGCCAAGGATACCTCATTTTTGTTGGATTCAAATCAATACAAACACACAGCCTGAGGTTTTTAAGCCTTTATTGGAGGGAAGGACAAGCAGCGCACATTCAGGTGTGCTTCGCTCCTCCAAGACAGGCGACCCAGGCTCTGCCTCAAGCACAACCCTATATGGCCACAAGAAAGATGTGAGAAGCAAAACCAGAGTTATCTGCTTTGCGGGCACACAATGGAGGTCACAAGCATCCTCTTCACTTTGAATTTGTCTCCGCTGGTTGCACCATGAATGGTAACGTGGTCCTTCTAGGATCACTGTAAAGGTCTCAGCA
>NW_010205762.1:9903-13705 GCF_000695765.1 Mesitornis unicolor
GAAGGTGAGAGTGGATTAGAGATCTCGTTAGGGTCTGTGTCTGCACCAGCAGATGCCAAGCTGCTCTCTGAAAGCATGAGTGATGGCCAATGCCATGTAGAGCTTTCATGTAGTGCTGAGGACTCACCACATGAGGACTTTAAAGTCTTATTCCCATGGCACAGTGGGACGCATGTGGCTCAGCCCCACGGAGCATGGCAGCAGACGGTGATCTGAAGGCATGGCCTTGGGTGGCCGGCAGCTGTGATGACCCTGAGACTTGGTGCTTACAGTGATGCTGGTGCCTGGGGGCTGTCCCCAAAGGCTCCTCCTGGGAAATCAAGAGGTTAAAACTGCGTTGGGCACCTGGGTGCAAAGAGATGGTGCCTGCTTGCTGTGCCACTTGCACAGACCCAGCTGATGGACCACAGATGCACCAGGCATCTGGAGACACCAAGCAACGTCCAACGAGCAAACCCACCCTGTACTGAGCAGTTTCTTGGAAACTTTTGTCAGCCACCTCCACCCGAGGAACTTGAATGTGGATGTATGCGATCTCAACCTACCCTGAGAGCAACAAAGATTGAGACATCTTCCTCAGCAGACACATCCCTTGAGATCTTTCCAAGTGCCTCATCCCCTCAAGCCCTACCCAGCTACGAAGAATAGCAATAATTTCACTAGCGTGCCTGGCTATGTCTGCTTTTTTGAGCTGCACTCTATCAGCTGGAGAAATCGGGACTTCCCAGTCTGCTTACAGAGGTGGCTTCTTCAGGAAATCAAGCAGGTTATGAAAGTCGCTTGCATTCAAAACAAGCTGTCTGCTTGCAGTGGCTGCGTGCTCCCACATGGTCCCTGACTGAAGAATGCACATTTCTGAATGTATATTGTCCTTTCGATGATGAACAGCAATTTAGAAGAAAAAATGTACAGCAATTAAACTGCTACCTGTGAGAGCTGGTACTCTTCCAGAGGCAGAAAGTGCTATCTGTTGCCTAGGAACAATCTTTATGATTTAGAGTATTTTAAATGCACCTGATCTGTGTTTGTCTTGCTTAGAAGCTGACCCATCTTCTAAATAAACTGTGAGGAGAAATCTTTGTGCTCCAAATAGAGCACCAGCCACCTACTGTACCCAGCCGTGATTCGAAATGTAAGGTATAGACTCCATACCCACCCATGATGCCAGGTAAGTTCTGTAAAACACAATGGGAAACTTGCTTGTCCCCACTTTCCTGCCCCACCACACTGGCATGTGGCACTAACTACGACCTGGTGCTTGTAGGGCTATGTCTCAGGCATCACTCCTTGGCACATGGTCCAAGCACAGAAACAGAGGCAGATTTTGGCCATGCCAATGAGGAGGCATTTCTGAAAATGGAGGTTTATGGAGAACAGTGTCAGGATAGTTGTGTGTCCAGTCACCAACCTGGATACTCCTCCGTTGTGTTTCAATGCACCACCTCGAGCAGTCACCAGCTCCTACGTCCAGTCTAAAGCAAAGTGCACACCAGGTCCAAAAGCAAAACCGATGTCTTGAGGTCCTTCAGTTAAGAGAATCTCATTTGCAAAGCTATCTTATCCGAGGCCCCGGTAGGAGCATCTGCCAGGGTGGAGCAGGTATTGAATCGAGAAGCCTTGCAGGACATAATGCTGGAGCTCTTCTTCTTGCGGTAGAAGTAGCTGCTGAGGTGGAACCAGAACTTGTCGTGGAGGGAGGCATAGATAAAAGGGTTGTAGCAGGCAGAGCTCATGGCAATCAGGTGGCACGAGACCTGGATGACGTTGACATACCTCTTGTCCAGGATGGTGAACTCCTCGTCAATGTCTCTGATGAAGTTCACCACCTGGAGGGGCAGCCAGCAGATGGCAAAACAAACCACTGAGACAGTGAGCACCCGGAAGGTCTTCTGCTTCGTTTTGGTCCATTTGTCTTGGCAGGGGTAGGCAGCACCCGGGACGTTCCTCCTCCGCAGGCGGCAGGTGATGGCACAGAAGGAGACGGACACCGCCAAAAGTGGAAGCATGTAGGACAAGAAGAGCATCAAGCATGAGTACAGCAGCCGCTCCTTCTCTTCATGCTTCCAAAACTCTTCACAGATGATCATGTCGTGGCCGATGGTGTTGAGATCCAAGTAGTGGGTGTGTACCGATGTGGGAACAGAGGCTGTGATGGAGAGTAACCAAATGCAGGCCACGAGGCAGATGCAGGACCTGCGGCTGATCCTCTTGCGAATAGGGTATGCCACCACAATGTACCGGTCGATGGCGATGGCAGTGAGAGACAGCACTGAGACAAAGACGGTGGCAGCCTGCATCAGGGTGACAAAGTAGCACATGAACATACCGAAGAGCCAGCCCCGCACCTCAAAGGCGTAGGAGACGGTGAGGGGGACGCAGGCGAGGCACATGATGAAGTCAGCCACCGCCAGGTTCCCAATCAGGAAATTGGTGGTGCAGTGCAGCTTCTTGGTGAAAGCAATGAGGAGGATGAGGAAAAGGTTCCCTGTGCATGCCACCGCCACCAGCGTGGCGTAGAGTGGGATGAAAAGGGGCTTCAGCTCCAGGAGGAGGTCCAGGCCGGTGAAGAGAGGGGCTGAGCCGTTCTGCCAGGAGGCATTGGGCAGCTGAGCATGAGCCATGCCGTCTCTTCTGCAGCCAATGCAGCTCCTCCACACCTTGAAGTCAGCCAGGGAGGAGACTGTTAGCCCTGAAGGGGAGAGAAATGTGCTTTGGTTGTACTTCTGGGTAGAAGAATGCGTCCCCAGGGTCCTCTTGCCCAGCCCCGTAGCAATGCAGCAGCTGACTTAAAAGATAGTGTGACTTTTTAAGAGTGAATGTGCCCCGTAGCAGACACAGCAGAGCTTTGGTACTGAGAAAAGGGGGAACCTGGCTATGAAGTGGTTAACCAGCCGGGCACAGATCTGCGAGGAGATGCCGGGTTGGAGCAGCAGGACAGGGGAAGCAGCTCGGGATGCCCTCATGGAAGGTAACCTAGGAGCTGTTGCTGACATAGCAGAAATAAAAGGCGCTCCTGCAATTTTGGCTTTTCATTTTTCCCCTGCCAACCCCATCCCAAACTGCCAGCCCTGCCGCTGCCCTCTGGCCACTCACCTCAGCAGAAGGGTCCCCTCCACTCCACTGCCCTCCCGTTTCTCTCCCTCCCAGCCCACTGCACCATGCTTCCATCCCAGTGGGTTATTTTACCCCCTTGGTTATTTCCCACCACCCGTGGAGCTTGGGTTTCTCCTGCCCCGGGTGGTTTTCTCCTGCCTTCCCTTGCAGCAATAGGGGTGAGTGCGTGGCTGCCCTCCCCGGGCAGGTCCACAACTCCCAGTTGGCAGATATCTTCCAGCAGAAAGCAGAAGGAAATGAAGAATTTCCCTCCAGGATCCTTCTCTCATGCCCTATACTGTCAAATTTACCATTTCATTCTCCTCACCAGGAACTGGACAGTCTGCTTTCCCCCCAGCAGAGAGTCAAACCAGCACTGGAGAGTCAAACGAGCTTTAATTAAGTACACCTCATAATTAACTGAGATATCTTATGATTTTCTACCTCACGGCTTGAGATGCAGGGCACATTACACCGTGAGTAACACAGCTCCAGGTCCCCATGCCCGGGGTGGGATTACAAAATCCGGATGGAAACTTGCAGCCGAGAAACCAATTTGATGATTAATTTAAAGAATAAATATTCAGCTTCAATCCCTCACTCCTCGGAGCGCAGCCATCCCTCCGGTGTCCCCCAGAGCCCCTTCCCCACACATCAGCGGCTCGGGCTGGGTTTCTGGGTGCCAAAACTGGGACCCAGCCGAAGCGGG
>NW_010205763.1:0-288 GCF_000695765.1 Mesitornis unicolor
GGTCAGGGCCCTGGGACACCTCAGGAGGCAGCAGTGGGCCCGTCCCCTCGGTACAAGCCCTGACCACATCTGCGTGCGTCCCATCTGCGGTACCATAACCCTATGGACATCTCAGTGTGCAGAGCCTCCCGAAACAGGGTCTCCAGATGCTCCCAGTCCTGTCCTGGGGCCAGTTTTACTTCCAGTGGCTTGTTCCTGATCACGCCGTGGTGGTTGTGCTGCCGGGGCCCAGCTGCGCTCGCTGCAGCCCGTGGTCCCGGCCCCATCCCGGAAAGGGAAGAAGCGAGG
>NW_010205763.1:320-2395 GCF_000695765.1 Mesitornis unicolor
CCCGGCCCCATCCCGGAAAGGGAAGGAGCTGGGCGAAAAGCAGGGAACCTGGACGTCCACGATGAAGCGTCGGGGTTAGAGGAGCGAGAGGCAGCGTTGCTGTCAGTGAGGAAGGAAGAACATCCTCCCTGGAGCTCTCCCCGCTCGTCTGAACAAGGCCCCGCTGGCTCCACCGGCAGCAGGATCCCGAGAGACCGCGAGGGCCGGGATCCAGGCGGCGCCTAAATACATCACGGATCATCTGCATAATTTATTCTCTTGCGAAGAGTTTAATTTATCGGGTCCAATAATAAACTCATGAATCTCCTTCGCCTGTTATCAGGGCTGGCAGAAGATGCTCATGTTACAAGCGTTTAATTTATCTCCGGAGCTGCTTCCCGTGCAGGTCGGTGCTGGGTCTGTTCCCGTGGTCGATGTCCCACCGGGCCCCGTCGGGACCGAAACGAGTGGTTCAGGAGCCATGGGGCTGTGGAGCCGGCCCAGACCCGCTCTGGAGGTCAGGCTGGGATGGAGACGGTGCAGATGAGAACGGGGGCCACGCTCAGAGCCACCCCCGGGGCTGCCTCGCTGCCCTGCGCCACAGGAGCTGGGGACGGGACTGGTCCCACCGCCCTCACCTGCAGAGCCCCGGGATCCACCTGGGATCCTGCACCGGCCGTCGCGGTGGCCTGGACAGGCGGTTCCTTCTCTTGATCCCACCGTGTTTTCCGCTGCCCTCGTGCTGCCACAGAAGCGTCGTCTCCTTCCCGCAGGCTGCTCAGGATGTCTCAGCCTTTCCTCTGCGTCCTCCTCGTCTGCCTCCTCCTAAGGCAGCGATCTCCGCTCTTTCCTGTCTCGACTGATGGTTTTCCTTGCCCTTCGGTCACTTCTGCCTCCTGGTTCTGAGTCCCTGTGGTTTTGTGCTTTCCTGGGGAACTCTGGTGCCTGGTCCTGCACCCGTTGGATGCCACCATGGGGCTGTGTCCAGGATGGTGGTGGCTGTGCCCAGGGTGACGATGGCTGTGCCCAAGGTGACAGTGGCTGTGTCTGGGATGACAGTGGCTGTGCCCAGGGTGGTGGCCGTGCCCAGGGTGACAATGGCTGCGCCCAGGATGATGAAGGCTGTATTCAAGGTGACGGTGGCCATGCCCAGGGTGATGGTGGCTGTGCCCAGGGTGACATTGACTGTATCCAAGGTGATGGTGGCTGTGCCCGGGGTGACAGTGGCTGTGCCCAGGGTGGTGGTGGCTGTGCCCAGGATGATGGCTGTGCCCAGGGTGGTGGTGGCTGTGCCCAGGGTGATGGCTGTGTCCAGGATGGTGGTGGCTGTGCCGAGGGTGACGATGGCTGTATTCGGGGTGACGGTGTCTGTGCCTGGGGTGACGGTGGCCATGCCCAGGGTGGTGGTGACTGTGCCCGGGGTGGTGATGGCTGTGCCCAAGGTGACAGTGGCTGTGTCTGGGATGACAATGGCCATGCCCAGGGTGGTGGCTGTGCCCAGGATGGTGGTGGTTGTGCCCAGGGTGACGATCGCTGTATTCAAGGTGACGGTGGCTGTGCCCAGGGTGATGGTGGCTGTGCCCACAGTGGTGGTGACTGTGCCCAGGGTGACATTGACTGTATCCAAGGTGGTGGTGGCTGTGCCCAGGGTGACGATGGCTGTATCCAAGGCGACAATGGCTGATGGTGGTGGTTGTGCCCAGGGTGACGATCGCTGTATTCAAGGTGACGGTGGCTGTGCCCAGGGTGATGGTGGCTGTGCCCACAGTGGTGGTGACTGTGCCCAGGGTGACATTGACTGTATCCAAGGTGGTGGTGGCTGTGCCCAGGGTGACGATGGCTGTATCCAAGGTGATGATGGCTGTATCCAAGGTGACGATAGCTGTGCCCAAGGTGACAGTGACTGTGCCCAGGGTGACAGTGCCTGTGCAGACACCCATTCTCCACATGCTCTGTTGCCCATTTTCTCCCGGTGCTGCCCGCGCTGAGCCCTCCCGTCCCCAGGGACACAGTGGTAATGTGCAGCTGGTGGTCAAGGGCCGGGTCACGGCACTGCCGTGGACTCGCAGTGGCTCCCCGGGGCTGTGCCATGGCTG
>NW_010205763.1:2430-2811 GCF_000695765.1 Mesitornis unicolor
TCCTGTGTCCAGGTGATCGCTGCCCGTGTGGCTTGGTCGCCGTCCCTGCAGTGCCCGTGTGGGTGCCCGGAGCTGAGCCACCGGTACAACGGGGGGGGAGGCTGTGCCGGGGTCCCACCCTGTGCCACCCCCAGCCCCGAGCCCTGCAGGGCCGTGCTCCTCGGGGTTTGGTGTCCCTGCAGACCCTGCAGCCCCTGCCCCACTGCTGCCCTTGGCATTCCCAGCACTAAGGGACAGAAGGGACTCGGGTCACTGAGTGTCCAGGCAGGGGACAGGCGTGCCCTGTGCTGTTTTGTTCGGTCCTACGTAAACAGCCATGGCCCAGGTTTCCCCTGTGTTCATGGCCCAGGTTTCCTCTGTGTTCATGGTCCCATTTTCCTC
>NW_010205763.1:2866-3262 GCF_000695765.1 Mesitornis unicolor
CCCCTGTGTTCTCGTGGCCCAGGTTTCCTCTGTGTTCTCGTGGCCCAGGTTTCCTCTGTGTTCTCGTGGCCCAGGTTTCCTCTTTTCTCATGGTCCAGATGTCCCGTGAGCTTTTCCCGGAGCAGAGTCCATGGGGCAGCGGCAGCAGCCGTGTCCAGAGCGCTGGGCCCTGGCAGCGTCACATCACAGCCGAGCTCTCCGGGTGACCGCGGTGTCCCTGGCCCATCTGCCAGCGGAGGCTGGAGCTCACCTCACCCAACCCCTAAAGCCCAGTGCCACGTGGCTCCCACGCGGCGCAGCGCGGGCTCTGCCATAGCGGGGTCCTTGCGGCGGCCCCGCCCCCCCGCGGCACCATGCGCTCGCAGACAACGGCTGGAGGGCGGCCAGGGCGGCTCG
>NW_010205763.1:3413-4092 GCF_000695765.1 Mesitornis unicolor
GCATCACAGCCGAGCTCTCCGGGTGACCGCGGTGTCCCTGGCCCATCTGCCAGCGGAGGCTGGAGCTCACCTCACCCAACCCCTAAAGCCCAGTGCCACGTGGCTCCCACGCGGCGCAGCGCGGGCTCTGCCATAGCGGGGTCCTTGCGGCGGCCCCGTCCCCCCGCGGCACCATGCGCTCGCAGACACCGGCTGCAGCACGACAGGCGTGCTCCGAGAAATCCCAAATCGTGCATTTTTAATTTCCTACAACGCAGCAGCCATTTCAGCCACTCACCCAGAAAGGATCTTTAATGAGGAGCGAGCATGCACATTCCCAGCACATCATGAGAGCAGAGGCGTTATGGATGTGCTCTTCTCTTTTCCTGGCTGCCTGTAGCTTTCCTGAATTTGCCATGGGGCACCTGCCCTGGGGTCTTCTGGATGGGGGCTCAGCCAGGCCCCATGGCTCATCCCAAACATGGGAACAAGAGGACTGACCCTGTGGAGGGGCTGACCATTGCATCGCTGGGGTTTTGGCTCGAGCCGGTCTCTGCTCTTGGGCTGCGTCCTGCCCCGGGCTTTGCTGGGAGCTGAGGAGCCAGGGAGGGAGAGGGCGCAAAGACCCCAATGACCTGGAGTGGGAGAGGGCACGTGGACTCCAATGAACTGGGGTGGGAGAGGGCACAAAGACCCCAAT
>NW_010205764.1:0-1436 GCF_000695765.1 Mesitornis unicolor
TTTCACCCCACAGACTCCCCCAGCACCCCCTGAGGACCCGGGTTTCCCAATTTCCCCCAATTTATCCCCAAATCTCACAATGTGAAGCTCCAGGAACTCCCCCACCCTGGCTGCACTCTCCACTCCAGGCCCCATTTCCTGCCATTTTCCCAACATTTCCCCCCAATTTCTCCCCAATTTTCCCCTGTAACCCCCCAATTTCTTCCCCCCAGGACACACAGCACCCCCTCAGGACCCCATTTTCCCCAGTTTCCCCCAATTTCACCCCAAATCTCACGGTGTGCAATTTTTCCCCATTTCCCCCCAAATCTCACGGTGTGGAGCTGCAGGAACTTCCCCAGTCTGGCCACACTCTCCAGTCCAGGTCCCATTTCCCGCCATTTTTCCACCATTTCCCCTTACTTCACCCCAATTTCTCCCCAATTTCTCCCTAATTTTCCCCTGCAACCCCCCCATTTCACAACACAGTTCCCTGCAGCATCCCCCCAGGACCCCCTTTTTCCTAAATTCCCCCCGTTTCACCCCAAATCTCACAGTGTGGTCTGGCCACACTCTCCAGTCCAGGTCCCATTTCCCGCCATTTTTCCACCATTTCCCCTTACTTCACCCCAATTTCTCCCCAATTTCTCCCTAATTTTCCCCTGCAACCCCCCCATTTCACAACACAGTTCCCTGCAGCATCCCCCCAGGACCCCCTTTTTCCTAAATTCCCCCCGTTTCACCCCAAATCTCACAGTGTGGAGCTGCAGGAACTCGTCCATCCCAGCCCTGCTCTCCACTCCAGGCCCCATTTCCCACCATTTTTCCCAAATTTTTCCCCTGTGTCGCCCCCATTTCTCCCCATAGACACCCTGAGGACCCCTCCAGGAACCCATTTTTCCTAAATTCCCCCCGTTTCACCCCAAATCTCACAGTGTGGAGCTGCAGGAACTCGTCCATCCCAGCCCTGCTCTCCACTCCAGGCCCCATTTCCCACCATTTTTCTGCCATGTCCCCCCATTTCACCCCAATTTCCCCTTTGACCCCCCCATTTCACCCCACAGACTCCTCCAGCACCCCCTGAGGACCCCATTTTCCCCAATTTCTCTCTGTTTCACCCCAAATCTCACAGTGTGGAGCTGCAGGAACTTCCCCAGCCTGGCCACACTCTCCAGTCCAGGTCTCATTTCCCATCATTTCTCCTTACTTCACCCCAATTTCTCACCAATCCCTCCCCAATTTCCCCTGTGACCCCCCCATTTCACCCCACAGACTCCCCCAGCACCCCCTCAGGACCCCCTTTTTCCCAATTTCTCCCTGTTTCACCCCAAATCTCACAGTGTGGAGCTGCAGCGACTTCCCCAGCCCGGCCACACTCTCCAGGCCAGGTCCCATTTCCCACCATTTTTCCACCATTTCCCCTCATTTCACCCCAATTTCTCCCTAATTTTCCCCTG
>NW_010205765.1:0-42344 GCF_000695765.1 Mesitornis unicolor
GGCCCGCCGGGGCCGGGCGATGCTCTCCGGTGAGCGGCGAAGGCGGGCTACCGGGCTCCGCTCCCCTTCTTCCGGCTGCCAAAGCCAAGTGTTAAGGGTGTGAAGTCCCCCGCAGGGCAGGTTGACATCGCGATGCGGTTGGCTACCGCCAGGGTCCCTCGCCCTGGGGTGCTGGAGGGCGCTCTGGGCGCTGAGCGTAGCAGCGCTGGTTCTTTTTGACATTTTAACGACGCGTGTATTTCTGTGCTGCTCCGTGATCTTAATTATTTACAGCGCTGGCAGTTTCCACTCTACATTTTCATGTTGGCAGGCCGTTCACCCTTCTTGTCCCAGCGCTGCTTGTGCTAGCCAGCTCTGTAAGATAAGGCTGAATTTACTATACTGCTTTGTAAACAAACGTTTGTTTTGTGAAAAAAGTTACAGTAATTCGGTGTAGCCATAAAAGAAGCGCTTCGCTTCTAGGGCTAGGAATATATATTTAATAAAGACATGGGATATTACTACGTTTCCTTTACTGCACAGGGTATTGTTACACAAACCAGTGGAAAGTAGGTCAGTAAAGCAATACAAGCTGTATTTTGCTGTGTTTTGATTAAAAACTGGGCATATGTTTTATATTTGTTACACGTCTTGGTTTTGCGTGACAGCAGAGTCTTTGAGCTTAATGGTTTGATGACTTTATATATATGGATTATTATTTTCAGAGAAACTTGAGAAGTGTTCATTTGACTTGCAGCAAGTTTCAGAATGTTGTAGGAGGGCTGTGCTTTTCCAAATGATTTTTTTATATAGTTTTAAATAACATTAAGCAAGATGGTCTTAAAAAGATCATATACTTAAATTAAGGTGAATCTTTTATCCAAATTTGCTGAAACAACAGTAGTAAGAGTCCTGAGAAAGACCTTTTCTTAAGGCATCGTAAAATGTACGTTTTTCACTTAATTCTTTGATATGTTGGAGGCTGAAAGAGGTAATCAGTGTGACCAGAGCAGTGAATTAAGGCTGGACTGTATAGTTTTAAAAAAATTGGGCAGTTCTCTGATGTTGTTGTTTTTGTTTGTCTTATGATCTGCAAGCTGCAAGGGAAGTCATGGTCTTTGTAGAACTGAACACGTAGTTAAGCTCTTTCCTGTTTTGAGATTTTTTTTTTTTTCTTTGCATCTTTGTTTCCCTCCTGTGAAGCAACAAAGTTCTCCATGGTATAAACATGGATTGGGGTAACTTGCAGTTTAAGGATGCAAGTTGTAGCATGTTAAGAAATAACTGTATTCCCTGGGCAAAGCCATAGGATTGTTGTGGTTCTGTAATGGTCGAGGTTTATAAAGTGAGGGTGGTTGTGGAGCTCTCTTCTGTATAATTTAATTCGTCATTAACAAAGGCACTAAGAACAAAGTACTGCTCAGGCAGTCAGCTGACGTTCTGTGTAGGAGCTCTGAGCAATAATGCCAGATACAATTAACAGTGTGTAGGATGATTATGGAGCTGTTGGTCTCTCTTAAAACTACTGCTTACCACATTTACAAGGAATTCAGGCTTCTGACGTTTTGTTATGAAACTGCTAGGGAAAACAAAGCCTTAGTTACCATTAAGAAAACTTTCTGATCTTTTTTTTTTCCCCTGAATTTAAGTGTAGGTTTTGCCATGGTCTTTTGTTTTGCAGATCCTGTACATCTTCCTAATATGTGCAACATAGGAGAAGCAATTTGTTTTAAGGTCAATGATTCTGTAGCCTTTGAGAAATGTCTTTTTCTTGACAAGATGTCCCTCTGTGGTGGCCAGTATTTGTGTTTAACGTATTATTTATGAGACTGTGCTGATTTTCTGGAAGGTGTTGTGCAGATACTTAAGAAAACAGATTTTTTGTAAAAAAAATTATTTTGTTTTGCTCACTTAATCAGCCTAGATATGTTACAAAATTGCACAGAGTCTTCGGGAATGCTATGTAGAGGTGGTAATTTCAACATTTTGTCTTGAATGCAAGACACTGGCTTACTGTAACCTTTTGGAATTTTTTTTAGTTTTCTTGAGCACAAGCAGAAATGTAAATACAACGTGGTGCTTAACTACTGAATCTTAATCTGATTTCTCAAGTAAAGATTAAATGGAAGAGCCAGATTTTCTGTTGCTCTCATGTTAACTGTCTCAAGCTTTCCAATCTTTTGCTAGAAGAATGTAGAGGAGGAAAAAAAGAAATATTTCGTTTGGCCCAGCAAGGAATTGGTCTGTTCCTTCTACTGTACTGAATGGGTGCCAGTGGGAAAGTGTGCACTATGTCAGTCTTGAAGGCATTTCACGTACTTGGGTGAGCCTAAGCCTATGTTTGAGCTGTAAGTTGTGTTCTGAGTCTGCTGAGGAAAACCAGTCCGGAACTGTTCCCTGCTCATGTTCCTTGGAGGGGATAACGCATTTCTGCCCTTATCCGTCAATAACCAGCTTAGGGTGTTTAGGAGGCTGCTAACAGAGCTGCAGTGCGGTGCATTGCTCTGTGCATTCTCTTCAGGTTTTGAAATTCGGTGTCTCCCATTGCTGTTTTCTCACCTTATTGTCAGGCTGTGCTATGCTACTTTGGTATTTCATAGGTAAGGGACTGTCTTGCTCTCCCTTGAACAAGGTAATTAGAATAAGGACAAAATTATCTGCCTAAACCTATAAGAGGCCACGAAGGGAAGATTAGACATAGGTTTTCTTAATATGTACTAAACATATTGGAGTACCAGACATAAGGTATTTGAGGGGTATCTAAAAGCATATAATCGGCTTTCTCAGATGTATTTGGTGCACGCATTCGTTGCACTAGTATATGGTAAGTATGCTCTTTTGTATTGCATAATGAACAAAATCGGTCTACTTCTTTATTCACTAGTGGATTTTTATTTAAATGGCCTACAATGTAAGGATGTTTCATTACTTGAAGCGCTTGTCAAACTTCAGATGATAATGCTCATGTCACTGGTTTATGAATAGGAATTATCTTTGTATCTTAATACCGATGCATATCCAATGATGGGGTTTGTTGTCTTTCAAAATATGTCATTAAAGTATGCATGGTCCTAGAGCACAAGAGCAATTATCTTCCATTCCCTGATGTTCTTCTAAGGGAAGGCTGTCTTCTTAAGTCTTTAATCTGATTAGCAGTTTCTGTAAAATGTGGGTGCTGTACAGCTTTTTTACTTTTAACTGATAAAAAAGATGGGACATATAAAGGCAGAGAGGCTCTAGTGATCTTTGAAACATTAGCTCAATTAAAATAAATATATATACATATCTATATCTCTCTCTATAAAACTGTACTGCATATCCATTTCTGATGTGTATTTCTGATTTTACTTTCCTCTGGTAGGAGGGAAGAGGCTTTCTAAACCGACAGAGTCCTGTGATTGATGGTAACAAAGCAATTAGTACGCTGGCCTAGAAATTGGGCAGGATGTAACTGTGGTGCTTTGTACCATCCAGAGCCAGTTCCTGGAAAAAAAATACAGACAGTAGCAGAAGTTTTCTTCTGAGGAATAGAAATGCAATGGTTGTTCCCTTTTCTGTACTTCTTTGGGCCTGTTTTTTTTAGCACATTGACTGTGCCTGCACTGACTCCTTTCCCTGTAATTGCTCTTCACCCTTCTTTTGCTGTCCTTAGCGATTGGTGGGCGCATTGGTTTGGGAAGTGGCTTTACTCTCTATGCCTGAGAAAGGAAGGACAAATCCTGTGAGTTGGAATTCGATTGCTGCTCTGAACCAAACCAGTGCAACACTTCTTTTCACAGTAAGGTCATATGGTACTCCCAGTGATTAACATAAATTGAGTAGTGTTTTGTCTATAAAGTGCACATACTGTTGCTAATAGCAGTAAAAGAACAGTGGGACAGTGAAACAACTGAGTGGGAGAGGGAGGGAATGTGTAAACGAGCCAAGGGCTCTATGAAAAGACACAGTTTCTACTCAGAACAGATGAATACAGCGAGGTTCAACACTGGCGTGAATTAAGGAAAAAATCAAGGAAGAAATATGCGACTTGGAGCATTTCTTACTTAGAAAACAAAATGCAAATGCATGACAAACAATTATTTTTTCAGAACCAGCATGGATTCTGGAGCGATAACTGCACTTGATTTTTTTGTATTCTGTAATTGTAACTACAGTAAGTTTTGTCTTCCGGTTTCTAAATGACATTTTTAAAGTGTCAAGGAATTTTGGTGTTCAGTTCTGAGGAACTTGTGGGTCGTGGTAATTGTTGTTAAACTCTGAAAAGGTTTCCAGATATGCTTAATCTGACATCTGAAAGTGTTGATTGCTTTTGGAGTCTGTTTTCATTTGTTTTAAAGAAGAAGTTACTTAAGAAAAAAAAAATCCCTTCGTGTTTCAGTTGACATCCTTATTTGTTTTGAAACGTCCTTGATTATTCCAGACTATTAATAATAATATGGGTTGTTTTGGTTTGTTTTTTTTTTAAAAGAGGTGCCTTTTGAAATAAGTATTAGAATTGCCAACAGCCCAAGGAGCCAGCAGTGTGTGCGGGTGACCCAGAAGGCCAGTGGCATCCTGGCCTGTATAAGGAATAGCGTGGCCAGCAGGAGTAGGGATGTTATTCTCCCCTTGTACTCAGCACTGGTGAGGCCTCACCTCGAGTAACTGTACGGTTCTGGCCCCTCATTTCAAGCAGATATTGAGGTGCTGGAGCGGGCCCAGAGGAGAGCAGCGAGGCTGGTGAAGGGACTAGAGGGAAAGTCTTAGAATGAGAGGCTAGGGGAGCTGGGGTTGTTTAGCCTGGAGAAGAGGAGACTTAGGGAAGACTTTATCACCCTCTACAACTAACTACCTGAAGCTGTAGTGAGATGAGGGTCGGGCTCTTCTCCCAGGCAACTGGTGACAAGAGGAGAGGGCATAGCCTGAAGCTGCGCCAGGGGAGATTTAGGCTGGATATTAGAAAGCACTTTTTCATGGAGAGGGTGATCAGGCAGTGGAATGGACTGCCCAGGGAGGTGTTGGAGTCACCATCCCTGGAGGTGTTTAAGGAAAGGCTGGATGTGGCACTTAATGCCATGGTCTAGCCGATGTGGTGGTGTTAGGTTGTCGGCTGGACTTGATGATCTCAGAGGTCTTTTCCGTTCTGTGATTCTGTGAGAAATTTAAAGTCTAGTAAGGATTTTCTTTGACAAATGTTGCAAGACGCTTTCACATGACTGATTGAATGTTTACCTTGCAGGATTAATTTTCGTCTTTGTTATCTGTGAAATATGAGGAGTTTTTCCTTACTGTTATACACTATTTTTAATAGTCTTACTGTAGTAAATACTGATGAGCAAGTAAGCTGTAACTGAATCATTTCAGGTGTCTGAAATGCTTTTGGAGGTGAATCTTCTGATGTAGTATTCACCTGAATCAGAAATTCCACTCTGTATTGTATTTATAAAAGTATTTTAGTTTTAAATAATTGTGTTTTGGGGTTTGTGTGCTCTTTCCTTTCCCAGCTCCTTCATCAAAATACGCTTTTATAGTGGCAACAGGAAAGAGCAGTACTTAAACTGAAAGAGCCTTTACAAAACCAACTATGCCTGTAGATTCTTGCAAGAAGTAATTACAATTTAAAACTCCAAGGAGTTTCATAGCTATGTGGAATATTGGCAATAAGATTTTCATGGTTACTGGTTTAAAATTTTTCTAGTACAGCTTGGCATGTTTTTAATTGATACGAAAATTCTCTTCAACTGAGAAACACTGAAAAGCCCTTAAAATTATGGATAGTTGGAACCTGATGAAAGGTGAGGAGAAGGGATGAAGGTGTAGAGCAAAGCTCTTAACAGACTGCAGAATAACCTTAATTTTTAAAAATTAGGTATTTTTGCTTTCATGAGATGTCAAGAGATCCATGATGTTCCATGGTCACTTAAACAATTAACAAAAGTAGTTTTATATTTGACAAAATATCCTTTTATCATTATGGATTGTGCTGTGTGTTGACCTGATAAAAGTCCTTTAGTCAAGCAGTTAATGCAGTATGAGGTTTGCTATTGAACTTAAAGGTCAAAAGTATTTATTGTAGATTGTTGTAATCTAAAATCTCTTTGCAGTTTGAGTTGTTTTTTGCAAACTATTTAGAAACACTGAGGGAAGGAGGCAGTATATCTTATTTTGGGATTGGATGATGTTTTCAGAAAAGAAAGAGGAGAAATGGTAGCTATTAAAGCTGCCTAGCTGATGTGAGTTTTTTAGCTTCTGATAAGAAGTCTCGTTTGAGAAGAGTCTGTCCTCTTAAAAGCACAGATTTTGTCACTTACAGTGAAGTTGCAACATTGAGAGTAAATTAATCTGCGATAGCTGCTTAATCTCCACTTCTGAATATATGAGGTAGTGAGCAGGTTGGGAAGTGAGACCAAAGATTGTTAACAACCCCTTCTATTCTGTGCTGTGGTGTGCACATTTTCACACTCAGAGATTAATATTATTTCCTAATTCCTGAACTACAGGAATTTAAAGTAAATTTAGAAAAATCAATCTCTCTACACTTTATCTGCTATGCGTTCCTATCAGAGTTATACTTTCTGCTTCTAGGACCTATGTTTTATTTGTGTATCTGCCTTGCCGTTCTACATTTTCAACATGCAAATTCAGTTTAACACACAGAAATTGGCCACACTAAAAAGTCGTGAGAGCATTGGCCACTAAAATAATTTCTCTGATGATAGAAGTAAATCTGCCACTGTCAGCCTCTAACAGCAAATCAGAATTTAAGCTCACTAGATATTATATGATACATGTTACGTGTCCCTTTGCTATCACATATACATGTGATATACGTTAAAGGTAAATGAACATGGTCCCTAAGTCTGCTTCTCTTACCTTTGCTGTGATGTAATTGATAGTTTGTAAGAATCAAATCATTAAAAGTGTTGCTGTGTGAGTGAGTTATTGGAAATGCCATGAATTATTTCTTCCTCAGAGCATATCACTTGTTTGGCTGACTTGGCTACAGATGCTAAAATCATGGTCTCTTTTCCTCACTTTTCTGAACTTAAATGCATCAGTAATGCTATTCATGTTATTGTAACATATGGATAATTGATTCTAAATATACTGTGTTTTCATATTAAATATATTGGTTTTCAAATAGAACACCGAAGAGAATACTGGTGCTGTGGACAGGAGGTATTTGATGTACAAGCAAGGGAAACTTGTAAAGAAAGAATTAGAATGACTTCTGAAGCCTAGGTAATTAAGATGGTAATGAAACTAGGCTTACTGAGCGAAGACTAGCTGTTGAGTTACAGAATATTTTAAAGACCAGTAGCAAGGTTAATACTTAAAGAAAATACTTGAAATTGTAGGTTTTTTTAGAGGGCAGCGTAGTGAAGTGTTAGGCCAAAAATGGAGTCTGAAGCATAGACAGGCCACAGCAGTTAAATAACCCATAACTTTGGGTACAAACGATGAGTCTCTTTTGTGGCTCACATATTTACCGCACATCAAGTAAAAATTCTCTTCAAGCCTTTTTTATAAATTATTATTACTGTTTTAAGTGAACCACCCAGTCTCGTTTTAATCAGTGTCTGGATAGGAAGACTTTCTATGGGAGTAACCATACTCATTTACTGGAGTTCTTGATTGCTTCAGAAGTTTCTGCCCTTCTCTGCTTTACTTCTGACATTTCATAGGAGAGCAAAGCACCTGTGCTAAGGTAGGCATATTTTCCTTTGCTAAAACAGAGGAGTATTCCCATCAGTTTCAGTGTTACAGCTACTGAGTCAACCTATAATGTTCTTAAATTGTCAGAAATCATCAGTCTTTGATGTCTTCTGCAAAGCATGTGTATGTCCTTTCTACGCTTTCCTTTTCCACACCCAAAAGACACATTACTTGTTAACATTTCAGTGCTGGGCTTAGTGCAGCGTGGCCCAAAGCAATAGTAGTACATATGTACTTTTGTTTGTTTGTTTGTTATTTAATCTTGAATCCTATTTTAGTTGTTGCCTCGTCATGAATTCTGGAGGCCCTGGCTATCTTTCTCTTCCCCTTTTACTGCTAAAATTGTGCTTTGGTTTCTAATATGTTATAGAGTGTTAGGTGTGGATTCAGAAGGCTGTTGAACATGCCTGAGGAGAGCTGTAAATAAAGGGAAATTGATGATTTCTAAAGTACAGTAATATTGACCGCATCTCCATTTTTCAGTAAGTTGCTCTGAGTGGTATTTTGGAAAAGTATAACAAAGGAAAGTCCAATTGCAAGAATTTAAAATGGACTAAAGGATTTGATTGTTTATTTTAACAAATTTTACTGGACTGTGTAAATAATTTTACGATGCTGTAAAGGTAAAAAAATATAGCAAGATTTGCAGAAACTTGTCTTCTACTTTAATAGCTGAAAATGAGAAAAGTTTAAAGGAAATATTACAGAACTAGAATTTGGGATGAAGTTTTGCTTGGGAGCTAAATTAGCTCAGTTACTTAGTCTGGCTTGTTGCAGCTTTATTTGGAACCTGTGTTTAAATCTTGTCTTTCAGCCAAACTGTAGTAAGATGAACCATCAAACTAGCTTTCTTTGGAGTTGGGAAAGTACTGCAGGAGTGCTTTATATTTTTTTCTGAATTAAATCTTTTCTGAATATATTCCTTCATGAACGTCTTGAGGGAAATGGATAAATTATTAGTAACATCAGAATAAATTATTAGTAACATTAGAATAGGCCCATAAGAAATGTGGATAATTATTGTGGCAAGTGCCATTGCCACCCCTAAATATTCCTTTTCTAAATGTCTCTATCACATTTAGTGCATTGGGTTTGTGTGGTGCGGTTTTGGTAGCAGAGGAAGGGCCATAGGGGTGGTTCCTGTGAGAAGCTACTGGAACCTTCCTTAGCTCCAAGTCGGACCCACTTCTGGCCGAGGCTGAGCCAGTCAGCGGCGGTGGGAGCGCCTCTGTGATAACATATTTAAGAGGAGTGCAGTACCTGGAGAAGGCAGATGGTATGGCCTTGACCCCAGTTTGGGCTTGGCTGGCCCAGCCTCTGCCACAGCCCAAGGAGCTCTTGTGAGCTCTTCAGGAGCCAGTGGAAGGAACTGTCAGCGGAGAAAAGAGTGGGGTGTGAGAGAAACAACGTCAGTGAAGAAAGAAGAGGGAGGAGATGCGCTGGAGCAGAGATTCCCCAAGCAGCCCATGGTGAGATGGCAGGCTGTCCCCCTGCAGCCCACAGTGGTTAACGGTGGAGCAGACATCCCCCTGCAGCCCATGGAGGACCCCATGGTAGAGTAGGTGGCTGTGCCTGGAGAAGGCTGTGACTCCATGGGAAGCCCACACCGGAGCAGTCTGTTCCTGAAGTGCTGCACCCCATGATGGGGACCCACACTGAAACAGTTCATGAAGAAGTGCTGCCCGTGGGAAGGACTCACATTTGACAAGTTAATGGAGGACTGTCTCCTGTGGGAGGGACCCCATGCTGGAGCAGGGGGAGAGTGTGAGGAGTCCTCCCCTGAGGAGAAAGGAGTGGAAGAAAAGAACATGTGATGAACTGATCACAAACTGTAATCCACATATCCCTGCACCACTGGAGGGGAGGAGGTAAAAAAATCAGTAGCAAAGTTGAGCCCAGGAAGAAGGGAGGGGGGACGGTGTTTCTAAGATCTGATTTGGGTTCTTACCCTACTCTGATTTGATTGGTAACAGTTGGATGTTTTCCCCACATTGAGTCTGTTTTCTGCCCATGTTCATAATTGGTGAGTGGTCTCTCCCTGTCAGTCTGGACCCCTGAGCCTTTTGTTATATTTTCTCCTTCTCATCCCACCATGGGGAGGAGTGAGCAAGCAACCACGTGGTGCTTAGTTGCCCGCTGGGCCTAAACCATGACATCAGTCTCTTCTTCCCTGTTTTCTCTTCTTTTTTGTCCTATTCATTTAAATTCATGTTTGTTTGATTGTTTTTTAAAGGCACATTCTCATATGTGCTCTACAAAGAGGCGTGAGCCTCTTTCAGTGTGCTGTAGCTGATCAGTGGAAAGCAGGAGAGCTGTACTCCACTTTGCTTGTTGCCAAATTAGGGAAACTTTATCTGACTTTGAGATTGGCTCAATAGCATAAATTTAACGGATAAACATTTGCCTTATTTGTGTTACTGATTGCTGCTCCCAGTGCTTGCTGACTTTTCATTTTTTGAAGACACTTGTGTCCACTGGAACTGCCTGAAAAACTAGCACGTGAGGGAATATGTTTGGCTTCCCAACTGGTTTTATCACATAGGTTTGTTGTTTAAATCGGGTTATGTTATTTAGCTGATTTTGTCAATGCTGGTTTTTTATCTGCTTGAGGTTACAGTGGAAAAAGGAGTCTCCTTTGGTAAGAGTTTGAGATTTTGGTGATGAGCATGAGAATAGGTTGGACAGAATGTGAGAACTGTTCGCCAGCACTGAATCATAGGTACAGTTGCCTCCTTTAGGAATGCATAGAGAAACTCTGCAGGCACAATTAAGTAAAATTAAATCTGTCAGTAAGTGGCTTTTTGTTACTCTGTTACTACACTGTCTTCTGAAGAACCATACTTCATCATTGTGGGAAGCACATTTTTGGCTTTGGATGAGAATTTGTGTCATCATGGTTCACGATCCCTCTGGCTGTTCTGGCACAGGGAGAACGCCCAGAAATTACACATTTGTGGTAGATCTAAAGCATCTTAACTGCAATGCAGCTGCCCAGACATAGGCATCTGGTGCCCCTTGAGGTGCCTTGCAGTATCCACACCAGCCACAGGGAACAAACAAGTGTGGTAGGAGACCCACAAGAAATCTGTGCCCTTCTGGAATGTCAGCTGGTGGCCAGACAGGATACCCAGGACTGTCTAAACTGGTTTTAAATGACTGTGCTTAGGCAAATGAATCCGGTCCTTTGTGTCAGGACAAACAGATTCGGGCTGTATGGAATGCCCGATGTGTAAGGGATCAAGTGCTCACTAAATGATGCTGGGCATTGGCTTGAAGTATGGATTAGAAGGATCAACTAACCTGGTGCATCTGTAGTGCTCGCGGCTGCTTTTTCATACTTGACAAAAACTGTTGTAGGCTGCAGCAGTTGATGTGGAATTGAGTAAACAATCCAGGCCCAGATGTTCCCAGTAATGGATGCAGTCCTTGTTTGGGAATCGCCCAAGAGAGACTGGCAGTCAGTAGCTTGGTAGGCACAGGATGTGGGAGCGACTTGGGAAATGTGAGGAGTTCATCTGCTTGTCATTGTTTTGCTTGGGCAGGGTTTTGCAATCATGTAATTATAAACAGTTTGTGGTGTGAAAGGGGAGCTGTTAGTGGTAGTTCAATAACGTTTAGTATTGGTTAGCAATACTTGAAAAGAAATGGATATAGGAAGGATATGCTTTTAACAAAAGTCAAAGTTTATAAGCAGTTTTATTAAAGTTAACTACGTTCTCTGGTTTAACTGTTGTCAATCTACTGTAAAATACCGCAAGTTGGTATTTACAACCCTAGTACTGTTAGACAAGTAAGATTTTCTTTTGGTTTAAGCCTAGCAGGCAACTGAACATCGCCTGGCCTCTCACTCCTCCCCCTCAGTGGGATAAGGAGGAGAAAATACAACAAAAGACTTATGGGTCTAGACAGGGACAGGGAGGGATTTCTCACCAGTTGTCATGGACAAAAACCAGAATCAGTGTGGGGAAAACATAAATTCAGTGTATTACCAATCAAATCTGAGTAGGAGAAAGAGAAATAAAATAAATTTTAAAACACTTTCCCCCTACTCCTTCGTTCTTCCTGGGTTCAACTTTGCTCCCAATTTCTCTACCTCCTCATCTCCAGCGGTGCAGGGGGACAGGGAATGGGGTTGTGGTCAGTTCATCACAGGTTGTTTCTACTGCTCCTTCCTCCTCAGAGGGGGCGGACTCCTCACGATCTTCCCCTGTTCCGGCGTGAGGCCCTTCCCATGGGAGACAGTTCTCCACAAACTTCTCCAACATGGGTCCTTCCCACGGGCTGCAGTTCTTCATGAACTGCTCCAGCATGGGTCCCTCCTGCAGGGTGCAGTCCTTTGGGAACAGACTGCTCCAGCACGGACTTCCCATGGCCTTCTTCAGGCTTCCGCCTGCTTTGGTGTGGGGTCCTCCATGGACTGCAGGTGGATCTCTCCTACAAGTCTTTCCTCTATTAGAATAGAAAACTTCTCATGCTTGGAAGGTGAATCTTGTATTTCTAGGTTTCTGAATGTAAGAGCAAACTTTCTTGAATTTATTTTTTTTTCTTTTTTATGCTTTGATGTTGCTCATCTGGAAGAGAACTTGTACCAGAGTGAGGACTTGTGCTGCTCATCAGGTTTCTTCAGGAGCTTTTGGCAATACTAGATTCCAAGCTCTTCTCTGTGGGATATGCTTACCTCCAAAACCCTTCTTACCCATTGTGATTTAAAATGAAGATACTGAGCACGAGAACAGTCTTGTGAGATTTAGCTGCAGTTCAGTGTCTTTCATTAATTGTATTTTTCACTTCAGGTACTCTGTACACTCCTAGCAATTCATACAGCTTTTTATTCTTGTTTTAAGTAGCTTTGAGCTGTGTTGCACAGTTCTGTTTGGATAGTGCTTTCTCAGCTGTCAGGTGTACTTGCATATGTAAACTTTGATACGCTGAAAGTGTTTGGAAATTACCTATGATGAAAATTATCTAGCCATTCTAGAATGAAAAAGTGTCTGCATTCTTCATATAGATTTGTTTTGAAATACCAATTATATTTAGGCATTTATGACTTTTGTTGTAGAAATTAATGTTGTTTGCAGTCTGCATGAAATTATTGCAGTCACAGATACTGACAGTACAACCATCATCGTACTCTGCACTTTGGTAGTTAAGAGCTCGAGCCCTGGTCCTTCAGCCGAATGAAGGCACGTACTAAATAAGTAGATAATAAATACAGGCTCACCTGGCTTGAGCAGAGCTGCACCTTGGTTGTACCCTGTGGAGTAGCAGTTACAGATGGACCTGGGGTTCAGTGTGCTGAAGGACACAGAAATGCTTTTATAAGAGATACAAACAAGTGTATTTTTGCACATGAGTGAGAGCGCATGGAAAGGGCATCATACTGGAAGCAAAATGCTTCTGTTGCATTAAGTGCTATAAATGCAGACGCCAGGTTTCAGATCTTTACAAATAACTGCTAAACATCTTTCTGAAAATGGCATGTCCCTAAAGATCACTTAGGGTTATGTTGTTGTTAAAGCCGAGGGAAATTAAACTGTAAAGGCCCAGAAGGGTGGAGAAAACCTGTGTTTTCTGTAAAAGGCAGCACAAAATTTTCCTGATCCTGTTTGCTTAAAAACAAACCCACAACAAAAGAAACTCAGCTGTGCTCCCACTTCAGCCTTAATAGGATTAAAACAGAGCATTTTCACACATTAATTTTATAGGTTTATGGTACTGTGCTAGAATTTTGGAACACATTTAATGACTGTACTTTAATTTTACATTTATTTTGACATTAATCATGAAGAGTCCAGTTAAGAATGTCCACGTATCAGTGGTTAAGATCAGTTCGATGTCTCTCAACAGTACTTATGCATTTTAAAAAAGGTTTTGTATGGACTAAGAAACTGCATGAAACTATTTCATAGTGTAGGTTTTTGATCCAGTGTTAATAACATTTTAAATGTATGAAAAAAATATTCTTTAGGCATAGTAATTTGGCAGTATTGCCAAGACCCTTATTTAATATATCATCCTGTAGTTTACACACGTCAGTAGCTGGCAATGTTTGCCTTTGCGTATTTCTGAAATTCTGTTTGTGCATTTTGGGGTTGAGCAGTAACTTCTACAATTCTCTATCTTCAGTACTCCTTTGTAATGAATGTCTTGGTAACATAAAATTAATTTATATGAGCCTTTGGTTTCCAAAGTACACTGTTGATTGAGGTTGTTTAGGTTTTTCTTCATTAGGAGGTTTTGCATAAATGAGCAAATGTTCACTTACTGTTTTTAAGATTGTACTGCAAATAACTGTATTGTTTCAAAGGCTTCTTGTGCAGTATTTGCATATCAATGCTGTATTGTAGTGCTGTTGTACAGTAACATGAAAGTCTAGCCTGTTTCCTTATCAAACTTAAAAATACAGCAGTAAAGCTATTTTCATTTGAAAAATACGTTTTTAATTTTAATATTTTTATGATAGCTTATTCAAGTGACAATGTGTATCTGTTCATGCAGTTTAAAAATCTACAAGATCATTTTTAATGCTGTTTTAAAATTACCTGTAGTATTGCAGGTATCCTAGATATGAAGCATTACTGTTTACACTTCTGTAATAGTGTTTAGTTCATTGCACTTAATCTGGCATTTGGATTAGTGGTTTTCCCTGTTCAGAAATCTTGATGTCTTGTTCTATTTAAGATACTAAGAGTAAAAGCAGCAGAATCAAAATGTATTCTGCCTCAGCCCCTATGCTGAGCGGGAGTGCTGTTTCCATGGCAACACACAGGCTAGTGGGGGGGAGGCTGATGCCTTTTGCCCAATTCTTGGGAGTTTACGTATCCAAACACTGTTATTTGTAGCAAGATTCTCTTAAAAATCAGTGTTGGTAGGGGAGAAGTTAATTATTTTAGTGAAAATTGTCGGTACATATCCAGATGTTTCTTGTGGTCAGTTGCTGCTGCTTTAATCATGAAGATTTGTTGGTGCAACACACAGCTTTTTGCTAACGCTAGAAAAATGTACTAACTATAGCAGCAGTGATCTCGGACATGTTAAACGCGGAGTGTACCCATGTCTGATGGTGCTGCAAAGGTTTTTTTCCAACAGCAGTGCCGTACCACCCTTTTAATGAAAGCTGCCTTCCTTTGGGAAGCTGTATTATTAAATGTAGTTGACATTTCACCAGGAGTAAGTTCTGAGTAGGCAAAGGGTAAATAGACACCATTCCAGAGATAACAAAGCTTTGCAATTAATTTTATTGTGTTTTATTTTTTAGAAAGGGCAGGGTTTAGAGCAGGTAATATGCTAAATTGGTCTTTCATTTCTGTAGTGCAGCTGTGTCTCAGCCTCGCCCATTTTATTTATTATAGGACCCATAGGCTGATACGATTTCCGTACCCAAGCTTATAGATAAATCCTTCTTCCTGTAGTAGATTGAGAAACCGTTGCATTCTACTGCTGGAATATGCTGGGGCTTTTTTTCTTTTTCTTTTGGAAGACTGACTATTTAGTATTGAGACTACTTTATTTAATCACTAGAGATAAATTTCCTTCTTGATTAAAATTACACAAACCTGAAATTACAGGCAAGAGGAGTGCAAACCCCGGAGTATTTTCTGCCTGTCTAATTTTTTTAACGAAGGATCGGAATAGTGGCAAATAGGGTGTGTGGGAATGAATGCATTTGCATGGAGAATTTTCACCTTTTCCTCTGGCGGTGGCTCCCAGAAGATGATGTCACCTTGCAGCTCATTGGTTGTGCGGCACCTAGTGCAGGGAAGGGAGAGAAAGATGCCGGCACAAATCTCAGTGGTGGATCTAGGGTGTTTGCGAGCAGTTTTTGATAGAATCTCCGCTTAGTATGGAGAATTTACTGCCTGCGGCCATGTGAGGTGCTGGGTCCGTCCTAGGGTGAGGGGATTGAAGAGTGATCAGAGGAATGAGGCGGCTGATCTGCAAGAGGATCTGTGATTGTAAGTTGAAAAATCTGGGTGGAAGGAAGAGACAGGGAGTGCTGGTTAGACACATTGTGGGAGGATGTGTAGCACAAAATGCATGCATGAGTAAAAGAAGAAAAGGGCGAAGCATTTGTCTTTGGTAAACCGGAATGATAAAAAAAAATATTAAGGGCTTATCCTTGGGGAAGATATTTAGAAATGGGCAAAAATATTCAGTCTCTGCAAAGATATTTTCCCTTTGTGGGAATGAATATGGAGGATTCATTTTTATGCTCAGTTGTACAGTGGTTAATTATGAAGGCCAAATAATATTTTGTAAGAACCTGAGATGTAGAAAATGCTGTTTGTTTCTCATTGTCATTTTATTCCTATGTCAGAGACAGAGGAAAAAGTGACAAATACTTGTTTTTATGCATGCATTTTGTCAATTTCTGTGAACTGTGAAGCAAAACGATTGACTGGGAAATAAATACATATCCAGTCTAATAGTTGTGTTTTTATTTAATGTGTTTTTTTCTAGACAAAAGCTTTGATGATGAGGAGTCAGTGGATGGAAATAGGCCATCATCAGCTGCTTCAGCCTTCAAGGTTCCAGCACCTAAAAAACCAGGAAATCCTTCAAACAGTGCGAGAAAGCCAGGATCAGCTGGTGGGCCTAAGGTTGGAGGTAATGTAAAGCTATTCAAATTCTAGGTGGCGTTCCCAGAAACCTTGCCAGAGCAGGCACAAAACAGAACTTTGGAAGGTGATGTTTAATTCATGACTGCAGTATTTTTGCAGAGCTGAAAATAGTAAGGGACCCTGTTTTACGTAATTATTCATCCGTAAAGGTGTGTGCATGTCTGTCTGTTCTCATGAATGTAGAATTAGCTTATAAAGGCCTCTGATGTTATAAATAAAATTAACACCTGGAGATAGCAGTTGTGTTGGTGAAATGAATATACGCGTGTCCCTGGTAGAATCCACACCTTACTCACTGTATATATAAATACACTGTGAAATTCTGTAGTAAGTCTGTGTAGATTAAATATTTACTGTATGTCTGCACTCAGTGTTTCACCTGGCTAGAGAGGACTTGCCATTAACCATATACCTCAACAGAGGTGTGTATTACCTCTGAATGACTTTCATTATTGCTTCTTAAATGGTATTGTGAAATTAGCTGTGAAAGATAACGAATGGGGGCCAAAACACTTGCCAGGATTTTTTTGCATGATAGACTTCAAAGCAGTATAATGATGATGCATGCTAATTATAATCTTTGAATGTGGAAATCCGCATTTTTTTAGGGCGGGGGTAATCTAACAAAAGCAACTGTTTACAGCTAAAGAAGTGACAGCTTTTTTCATGGTTCATGTATGCATTCAGAAAAATAATTAAGTGGAAGTATGCCATGCTCTAGGTATGAGTGTTTTATGAATAATTGATTCTTTCACTAAGGGATTTTTGTAAGAGTAATTTTTTCATGTTCCTGTTCATGTTACACTCCCTTATGTGAACTGCAAAGCAGAGATAAAATGTGAATGGATATACACATGCCAGACAAGCTGCCTCATGTATTTTCATGTTAATAAGATACAGTTAATGTTTTGACAATTTATTGTTTTTTCTAATGTGATCTTCAGAATTCCTAATAAATTGAAAAGATTCCCATTGGTTGGTATCAGTAGTGCCACAGTATAACCCACACTTGATAGCAGTATGTATCAGAAAGCACCACCTAAAACACTTCATAAAGGACATTATCCCTTGGAATTGACTCTTAGTATTTATTATTATTGCACAAATAAGTAATTATTTCACAAATAAAATAATATTATCAAATGATAATAATATCATCCCCTTTAACTTGATGTGTGGGGTTTATTGCATGTGATAGTAACAGATACAGTACCAGAAATGAATGGTCAGGATTCTTGTTTCTTTCAGTATGCGATTCTTTTAACAGTATCTTATTAAGTATAGATGCTTTTTTAATGTAAAAGTGCTTTTTTCATGTGGCCTTTCACAAGCTCTGCAGTAAAAACATGGAGGTAGGAGAGCAGGGGAGGGGAAGGAAGAAGAGACTAACCACTCAACTGATTCTTCAGTTTATCTAAAAATTCAATAGCTAAGAAGGTAACTACAATGCCAAAGACAGATTAAACCCCTTCCCGCCCCCCCCGCCAATTACCTTGTTTTTCCTCCTTTTCCTATATGGCTGAACTTCAAAAAATTAAAATGAAAACAAAAAAATTGAATAAGGACAAATTTTAAGTATGCCAAAAAAGAAGCATGCTGGTTATTCCTTGCGTTGTACCTTCTTCTTTCAACTCTGGAAAATACTGAGGAGTGCTCACATGTGCATCTGTTTTTCCCTCCTCTTTTATTCTGTCAGTATGTCTGTAGTCACAGTTTTAAAATTTAGAATTAAGTGTTTGGCTGACTCACCTTTATAATATTGAATGGTTGCCTGCATGTGCGTTTATGGAGTGGTTGTGCAGGCCTCTCAGGTACCTGACCATGGAGAATTTTTGCCTTACCATTCTGTAGAAGAGGTGTTATGCCTTGTATTCTTCAGCAGATGGCTAGAAGGTGGAGATTTGTCTCCCAGTCTTCAGTTGTTCTTGGCAACCTTTATGTTTTTTTTCTCTTGTTGTCTGCTAGGGAGAAACTTCTCCAGGCCTATTAATCTGCTTGTGCACAGATTTCTTCCATTACATATAAATACATCCTTTCTAGTTTGTTTATTTGGCATTTTTTTCCATGGAAGTTTCTTTGAGTTGACACTCAGTCTTTTTCTTTTTAGCATTTTCCCGTGGGTCACCATTGCTTAGCAAGGCTGTTATCGCTGTTTTCATTTTTAACAGCCAGTATTTGTCTTCCTTTTACTCCTGCCACTCATTGTTTGTATCTTCAAATGTTTTTCTCCATCTCCATACTTTTTTTTAGGTTTTGGTGTTTAAAGTAGTTCTGTCTAGAAACAAGCTTGCTAGCAGACAGGAATGTTAAATGTCTGCACTAGGAGGGCCTTACTCCTCTGTGTAGTATTCATAAATTCTGCATCTCGTAGCAGGATAGAGAACATTAATGTAGGTGCCAAATGCATTACACAGGTCAATCAAGTCATAGTGTCTTCCAGGAGTGAGGAGTTTCCCGTCGCATTATTCATATGAAGAGTGATACTGTGTCAGACAAGAGGTCTATGTAGTCTACTACACTACCTGACAGAGTCAGAAACAGCTACTAGAGAATATGCGTATGAACAGGGTGAGTGCCTAGAAGCCCACTGTCTTTACAGGACAAAATACTGGGTTTTAGAGAGCTTTATTCCACAGAGAAGCACAAAGAATCCAGTTAGGGTGTCCTATCCTGCTTACGTTGAGACTTCCTGGATCCTTATTGGGTACAAACAAACCCTGATGCTCTTTCACATCCACTTTCTGTTGGATCTGCTTTGCAAGTGCGTAAAGGACACCTGTGATTTTTCTCCAGCCTCAAAATTGCCATCCTTGTGGAACAAATCTATGGTTCTGGAAGTTGTCTGCTCTTGCTGATTTATTAAGGCTGTGCCATATCCTGGAGGCCCAAATCCTTCTGCTCACCACTGCATTCCAAGCCTGCAATCAATGGCAATGTCATTTCTCACCTTTCCCTCACGAGCACTGGGTACAGGTATTTCAGGCTCATAACTGCTTATCTTGCAGTTCTGCTACCTGTTGGTCCTGCTTGATGAAGTTTTCTCTGGCTCTTCCATAGATGCCTGTATACGTACTAAGAAGTTGCAATTCAGCCTTGGAGGAAGAAGTAGCAGTAGGTCCAGTAACTGTGTAGCTTTTTCTTTCCTTTTCACAAAACTCTCCAAGGCTGTGTCACTGACCCACAGCTGAAGCAGTCCTTTGCTGCAGTTTCTTCTCTTCAGGCTTCTGTGACCAGGCAGAACTGCCAGTGCAGGTGGAAATTGTGTTGAGTGTAGACTGAGGTTACTGCAGGCTCCATTTGTTTAAACTGGCTGTTGCATTCCAGAGATCCTTTTCCTAGGATACTGGTTTAGGATTATGTCTTTTCCTAGCAGCTGTAGATGACAATAAAGAAAGCACAGCTTTTACCTGGTTTTAAAAAGGGGTGAAGGCTATCCAATCATGAGGCTAAGAAAACCAAACCTCTTGGCTGTGCTGCTTGCTTTCTCTTGTGCTGCTGTCTGCTGAACTGTACCTCAGATGTGTGTGTGCTTGGCTTTTTATTGCTTGCCAGAGAAGTATCAGAGGAGGGTACTGCCCCAAGAGTAAGAAATGCAGCAATCTCTTTCTCATCTGACTTTACTACTGGGTGGTGTTCACACACTGACCTTGCTTGTGATGAATGAGAAGTGATGAGTCTTCAACTTAATGGGACAGTGCTTTATTTGGCATATTTCTTATTCCATGGTCAATACGCTTTCCTGAGTTAATCTTTTGCCAGGAAATGCTCAGCTGGTCTACTTAACTTCTGACACTTCTCAGCTCTTCCTTTGAGTGGCAGAGCCTCTGAAAATATCCCCTGGCTCTAAGGCCTTCTGACTGAGAATAGGCAGTGTGTGTGTTCTGCCCTGCCAGAAATGGACACTCATGGGCTCTTCCTTGACAGCACAGCATGCAGCTTTCTGATTGTAAGTGGCACCATAATTTACAGTAGAAAAAGACTTAAGTTGAGCATGGTAGCCAAATGAGCTATATTCGTATCCCGGCAATCTTAAAGATCTTTTATAGGGCTTTGGCAGGTTCTCTTGCAAATGTGAGTTTCCTGTTCCAAGTCTTCTAGGGAATTGTTCTATATGGTAGTAGGAGTCCTCAGTCCATACCTCAACAGGAAGATAGGCCTGTTTTCCCCAAATGTCATTTTAAGTCTTTAAAATTGATTAAATGTAGGCATGATGGTACTTTAATAGAGCCATGTGGCATTTGGTAGAAAAGCTTGCTCATGAAGCACAGCCACAACAAAAGCTTGTGTTACCTTTCTGTTGTATGTTTTATGAAAACCTCTGCAGAGCTGGACCATCGTTCTTAATGTTGTAATTTGAAACAAGGTGGACTTTCTGCTTTTTCAGTTGTCTTCGCTGGGAAGATACTGCATCATATGTTTGGCTTATGGTTCATTGGCACTTTTTTTAATCTGTAGTGTATTGGCCTGCTAGTGTTACTATGCCTTGCTTCCTATTTAATACTAAAAGGCTATTACACTTTTTGAAACCACCTAGGTTGCTTTAGGGTGAATCATCCAGTGACAAACCAGCAAAGGGGATGTTATTAATTTAAATGTCATTATTATTCAAACTGTTGTTAAAAATAGTCTTTGGAGTAAGAATGCTGTTGATGCCAAGCGTGAAGAATATGAAGTGAAACCCCAAGGATGTAGAGGCTGGTTTTTTTCTATTAAAAAATAAATGTGTACATGCAAAAAGCATTTTTCCCCAACATGAAAATTGCGATGTTCCTTTCTGTTCTAAGGATCTGGCCCTCAATGAAGACTGCAGCTGTGCCAGTTTGAGGTTTGGTGCTGGCATTATTTGAAATAACCCTCAGGTTTCGGGTGGTCTTAATTCTTAAAATTAAAAAGAAGCCTTGTAAAATTTGATGTTTGCTCAAAACCATTAAAAAAAATTCCTTTTAGGTAGAAATCCAGTAACTGGAAAGCTTGGGTGAACCAGGTGAACAGTTTTAGCAAAAGAAGGCTGTGAGAACTATAACACCACTATACATGTTTTCCTTAATAACAGGAACACACTCTTAACTATAGAAAGCTATTCTCACCTTTAGGGACCTTAAGTTTAGGTTTTGTAGTGTTTTACGTTTAGGTCTGTGCAGTGTGTAGCATCATGTTTTTTTGGTGGTTTTTTCCTTCTCAATAGTAGCAATACAGGTCTTTGAGCAGTAATAAAATGGCACTGATTTGCTTCTTTTTGCTCTGTTTCCAAGCAGAAGAAATTTTGAAGTCTTTAGAAGCTTTAGCTGGAGACAGTTTAAATGGAAAGGCTCTGCTTAAAGCAGATGAGATACTGAAAAGTTAGTACTTACCTTCTGATATTTTAGCCAGGTGAATTTAACATCATTAAGACTACATACTGTAGTTTTTTGTTTGGGGTTTTTTTGGTGTTTGTTTTCTTGTAAAAGGCTTCGCTAATTGTGGAAGTGTAAATACAGATTGTTGGTGAATGGACTTGAAAGAGCATAAACTCCTTGCTTGCTGCATCGGTTGTCTTCAGTCTTATGAAGACAGTTCTGCTTTGGCTTGCACAAAAAAGGTTTTATAGTAATCAATGTCCAAGTTTTTCTTTAAACTTTTGAGCTCTGCAGAAAATAAGTGTAGAAGTCTTTCCTCTGTTTGTTTACCTGTCATTAAATTACTTCCGAAGTAGTGCATGTGTCCTGTAAAATAAACTAGGATTTGGGTTTTTTTGATTTTTGTATGAAATCAAACTGCTCTGAGATAACCTTGGTCAGCAAAGCATCCCTGACATTCTGTGGCCTTGCTTCCCTTTTTGGCTTCCACCTGTTGTGAAGTTCAAAGGTTTTTCTGCAAGATCTCAGCTCTTTCTGAGCACCCATTGAGATCAGCTTTGGGTATCAGAGTCTGAATGAGACGATTTCTTACAAAATGCCTGTTTGCTTCCTTGTCCCCATGGTGAATGCCAGTGAACTTCCTTCCTGGAAGATCCTTGCCCATGCAGTTGCTGGGTTGCAGTGTTGCTATCATGAGCTGCTGCTGTTTGGACCTAACTCAGAATTCAGGGAAGTGGGAGAATCCCAACTTTCCAGGTTCCCCTTGTTAGATTTTGCTGTTATTCACTCCTGCACAGCACTTCAGGTGAAGGTTTCCTTGCACATGAGCAGTGGTTTGTTCTCCTTGGCCGTGGCAAATGCCTGTCCAGTCACTGGGCTTTCCATTTCTTTAGCAGAGCCCCAGCAGGTGGTTTGGAAAATCAGCCTTAAAGAGAAGATAGAAGTGAACATAAATAAAATTGTTGTTGTTAAAAATATATTTATAGGTGTGCATGTATGTATGTGTGTGTGTATATATACACACACATAAACACACACAAATATATATATACACACACCTTCCTAGATTATATAAATCTGTAACACTACTGTTCATTAGTCTCTCTGTTTCCTATGTGTCACTCTAGGATGGTTGGCAGATAGTTCATACTACTTCAGTTTATTTTGCACTCATTTCTAGAAGCTTCAATTAGCTTGTAGGATTTATCGTGTTGTTATAAGCATGATACTCTGTCTGATAGTCTTCTCTCAGAAAGCTCATAGCCTCGAAGGCAGCTTGCAAAAAATAGAGAATAGGAAGATATCTGGAGATGAGAGCTCATCACATGTGTGCAACCTTCTTTTGACATTTCCACCCTGTGTTCCAGTCCCAAATGTCCCACTAGCAATCATAGTAGTATCAGGCAGTGGTGTGAATAAGGTAGACAACCGACCCTTTGTTTCGTTTAATGCTTTTCTGATTTTTCCAGCAGTAAGTGGAAGCAATTTGTTTTCATATGGCTGAGTCCAGAAAGAAAAAGGAGAGAGGAGGGAGCTGGACTGAAATCGGCTGACCCTGACACTTTGAGTCCTTAGGGAATGTGGTGCTTTGCAGAACACGCACAGCCAGCCATTGCAAAACATTCCTGCATTGCTGCTGTGGAAGAGAAGCTGCTTTTCAAAGCAGCAGGTGTGGTTACTCCTTGTTGGGCTGGGGAGCAGGGGGGAAAAGATGTCTTAAAAGATCAGTTTCCTTACTTTGGGCTATTGTTTAAGCTTTGAAATAGAAAAGCAGGGAATGTAGAAGCATACAATGCGAATTATTTTTATAATCTGGATTAGAGAAATTTCAGCAAAGGTGCAAATATTGCTTGCAATGAAAATACCATTTTTCTGAAACTGTTACACCACAAAAATTCAAAAATCTGTAGTATCCCAACCCAGTCTGTTTTGCAGCACAAATTATAGGTGATACAGATGAACGGTTTGTGTTCCTGGTTGTTCTCAGTAATTTCTGTAATGTAAAATAATTAGTGCTATGTCTCTTATTCAGGTATAACATAGTGAACAAGTTAAAGTAAATTGTAAATATTGGGTCAGTAGAAAGCTATATTAAAAACTGAAAATAACACTCATGCTTTATAAAGTTAAAATAACTTTAAAGCTCACCTGTTGAAACTGAACAGATGAGCCAGGGTCTCAAATGTACGTTCTTTGAAGTATTTGTGAAAATTGAGTCCTGAGCAGAGAACAGAAATTCATGAGTGCTTTGGAAGGTTACAATGTGAACATGAACATTGTGCATGATTTGCAAGATGACTGTGCAAGCTTACAGTTGAGTAGAAACCAACATTAATCAACTGTGAGATAAGCCTGAAGGAAATCAGGTATCTGGATTCTTGCTGCTCATGGACCTTGCTTGTTTTAATCCACAACCAGGGCTTGGTCTTACCTAATGTATGCTGTCCAAACCTTGTAAGTAAACTAAGTGATACATTATTAATTTCTTTGTGTAGTTGTCATATTTTCTGTGTGCTCCACAAATGATTGTGACTTGATCTCCATAGCATGCCTCTGAAAATAAGAGCTGGTATTATTAATCTTTGATGCCTGTGAAAGTGTGTTATGTAGGAATTCAAGCTAAAGTTGTTGAAACTCTGCATTCAGAGTTGGGAATAGCTAATTCGAATACTACTGCTTAAATTTCTCAGGGAATATCATGTTCAGTACACAATTCCACAGGAATATTCACGCTCCAGAGCAGCTCGAGATTGCAGTGTACACGTGCTGGTGCAGTGCTCTCCAGTCTCTTCAGTCCAAGTAAGAATTATTTTCTGCGGCCTCTTAGTACACAAATCCTGTATTTGCTCCTGACTGATGTGGCACACCTCAAGGATGGAGATGTACTATCCTAGTAGTTAAACACCTTGTGCCGCCTTCTTCCTTGCAAGCATAGCTTGCTCCAGATTTCTTCCTGTCCCTCCTGCTCCTGTTCTTTCCTGAGGTGAGTAATTGCATGGAGAGATCTGCTTAGCATCTCCGTCCTCAGAGACAGCACTCTCGCTTGCTGGCTGGAAACTTCTGTTCCTGTGCAATGGCTCTGGCATGTAGGAGGAATGTTGCATGAGGCAGGCACAATGCAGGTGGGATCTCTACTTCTCTAACCATATCCACCGAGTTCCTAACGTAGACAAGTAAAATAAGGAGTAAAAGGTGTTTGAAGGTATTTTGCTATTTGGTTCAGTTTGTGCAGGTGTTTCAGGTTGACTGACTTTCTGGGTGCATCAGGGACAATGACTTTTGACACTGCAGGAGCTGAGGTGGACAAGTCAGTTCAGAATGAATGTCAGTCACCGGGACTGAACATGACAGAACTCAGCTGTCAGTTGCCTTAAAGTGGGCTTTCCAGCGAAGGCTTTTCTACTCTGCTAAGTCATTTGGTTATAACTTGAGTTGTCTTCTGAGCTGGTTTAAACAACATGAAGACTTTGTCACTTAAGGTTCTGGCAAAAAAAATAAATGCTTATTTGGGTTTAGTGTTGTATCTGGTAATTTTAAAATATTTTTTTATTTCTGAAACTTACTATTATTTCAGGATAAATTCAGAAAACTGGATTATTTCAGAAAACTCCGATGGCTTGTGTGGGAACAACTGAGTAGGTTTACTGATCCTAATTGTCTGCCCAGTGTCTTTGTCAAAGGCATTTTAGCTTAAGTTAATAAATAAATCATGAACTGCAATGGCTTAAGAGACTGGTACATGTTCCTTCTGCTGTTCCTCTCCCTCCTCCTCTCTCCCCTCTATGCAGGTAGTAACTACTATGAGACAGATGTGTTGAGCAGCCCAGTGAAGTAATCTTCCAAAGGTTTCCTAAGTTTTATTTGTGAGGTTCCTCTGGTAGATAACGTGTGCTTACAAAAGCACTAGGAATACGGACAAGTTTGTAGTAACAGAGAGGTTTTTGAGTATGAGGAGTTTTGTTTCAAGATGCAGTTGGGTTTTTTTCCTCAGAAAATGGACACAAGGCAGCTGGAATTCTGCAGTCTTAATTTTTCTTGTCTAAACTAAGATCACTACAGCCTTTCTTGGTTTGGTCATCAGCTAAGTTTTATTGGCAAAGCTGTGGCAGTGGCAGTGTGATCTGTTTCTGAACTTGTATAGCAAAGCCAGTGAGTGATGCTGACAGTTACACCAGAACAATTATGCATTGCCAGAGACAGCTTATTCTGTGAGTAGAACTTGGTACACTAACATTATTTTATTTAAATTAGCCTAATTATATCCATCCTAGAGGATTTACCGGTGTAACTATCTATGAGGAAATCTGCCTTGTTTACAAAAAAACCATTGTGTCTAATGTTCATCAAAGTGTTTTTTACTGGACCAAGTGCTGCTACTTTGTTGCTCTCAAATGGTGTCCTAACTTAGGCAAGCTGCAGGTGTGTGTGTATATATATACACCAAGTGACTCTTAGTCACCTGATGAAAGAATGCCTTTGTGCTTTATCCAGATATTTGAGACTGAAGAATAGTTCTTTGCTTGTTTTATGGAAAGTTTTTAGTGAAGTTTTTTGATTAAAAGCCAAAGATCAGTCTTTCAAACATGGAAATAACATTCAGGACACAGATAGAATTAAGGTAGGACCACCAGTGTTTCTGGTATTCTATTAATATGTCTAGGTATGTGCATACACTGTATCAAATTGCTTTAGATGACCCAGTAATTTAAAATGTGAAGGGAATTTTCAGAGATTCTCAGTCTTCAGTTACTTTTCCAAACATGTTGTTTGTTTTACAGAAGCAAAATGGTGAAAAGTGTGTAAGAAAAGATAATATTCTGGAGTGTTTTATTGACTGTAGCAGTAGTCTTATGATGCCTGGAAAGATAAAGAGATTCCTTTGTGAGTACTGAAATTCAGTCTATACACAGGACTTTATCAGAATCATCATCTTAAAACTCACCGTTGCCATCTCAGAGGTGGTAATTCAGATCATGAAGCACTGCCCACTTCCTTCGCTCTCCTCTAACAGATATCAATTTAAAAGTAAGCTGGCAGTTTTATCAAATAGTGGTAAGTGCTGACCCAAGGATAAATAAATAGATATTGCAAGGACTATCTGAGAGCTACACTGGATTAACTGGTTATTGAGCACTGTCTGTCCATTGCAAGTACCGTGCTGAAGAACTCTGATCACAGACAATTAGATTTTGTGTCTTTGTTATTGATAGGGATTCCAAAAACTGGTTGCTGTAATTCTTAATGTATTTGTAGCTTGTGTAGGTGCCTTTAAGAAAAAAAAAAACTACAACTAAAAAAATACTTTTTGGTATCAACACATTCCTTAGATCTTTCCCCCCTGTTTAGTGATGTAGGCTGTCCATTCCACTAGGTTGCCTTTGCACTTGTCCTTCCTTGAGTTCATTTCATTTGAGTATTGCTCTACTCCCTTCGGCCTGTACTTAGACTTTTAGCAGCTACGCTGTTTAATCTGCCTAGAGTCATACCCTTCCCTGTCTCTTTAACTCATTGATATCCCAAGTCGTCCACTGGATTGTGTTAGCAACATGTTTATATGGCCCTTCAGTGAAGCAGGCCAGGGAACTTGCCTCCTTGAAACCATTCTTCTTGGCCAGTTTGTTTTATTCTCAGCTTGGCCAGTCACCGTCGTGATTTACTGTTCAGCTGTAGCAGTGCTAGAATGAGGGAGGTCAGCAGGAGTGAGTGGGAGTTGCCAGTCAACCTATTATACAAAAAGCCAAGTAAGTACTTGAGCTTATCCTGTCCACTTATCCTATACTGAGCTGAAGCTGCTGTCAGTTCCTAATTTACAGCTGATTGTTTATCATCCTACAAAACCAAAAGGGTAATAGTACTTACAGTACTTTTGTTTTGTTTTGTTTTAAATCCATAATGATCTGCATCTTTTACTTCTGTGGTGTCTGGTAGATAAGAAGTGAAGCTTTTGACTTAGTTGGGATGTGGGTATAGCTGTAGGGTTTGGAAGTTTTTTCTTTAAAAAAAAAATAAATTTGTAATCCACGTCATCTTACTCTAGATGCTTTGACCAGTAAGGTACAGTTACTGCCTGCAATTAGAGCATTCTGAAGGATAAAAGATAGTTGTATAATAGTATACTTTTCAAAGTTTACGAACACTTAATTTGCGACATGTATAATAACAGAAAATAGTTAGGTTTTTTTAATAGGAAAGTGTGTTGAGAAAAGCATTTAAGAACAAAAAGTGAAAGTTTTAGAGTTGGTGTTACTCATAAGTTTCTCTGCATGTTTTGAAATTCCCCTTTTTCTCAGGAAAGTTTTCTTCTGAAACTTCAGTCAAAAGACCCACAGGAGCAGGAAAACCAGAATCAGACTAGTAAAAATGGCTATCAAACACAAGTTGAGGATTTTTTTTTTTATTTTTAGACCAGGGCTTGTATGCTTTAAGCAGTTAAGCGTGCTTTGATTAAGTGGTTCTTTGTTTCAAAACAAAACTAACAGTCCCGTATCCCTCTTGTGATATCTATCTTTCCCAATGTGGTGGTGTCCTGTTGTTTTGTCGTCCCATCATGCACAGCTCTCTAGATACTTGTGGGGAAAAACATCAAGGTGGTAGAGCAAGTGAGCAGCGCAAAGTCATTGTGATACAGTGGAAAGATTTCAAATGTTTCAGTTGAAAGAGAGGTAGAGCTCAGCTGCTGGAATTAATTCCTGGGTGAGAGAACTGGATCTGCAAAAGACTGGGTAATTTCTTTGCTTGTGTACAGCAGCCTTTCTGGTGGTGTCTTTCACAGTGCTGAACTCAAAGCCCTGTGACTAGGAAAAACTTTCTTTAAAAAAAAAAAAAAGACTCCTGGGGCCTCACAAAATGCTAGAAAACCTGAAATTTAACTGAAGAAGAGACCGTCTCTCATAGTCTGCAAGAAGAGATTTGTTTCCTTTGCCTCCATCCCCAGACTCATTGAAGTTAAATTTTTAAAAAAGAAACAAAACTACAAACCCACCAAAAAACTCAAGAGGTGTTTCAGCTGCTGTGATTTACTTGAGGTTGAACGATCTTTTTCTTCCTCATGCAGTGTAGACTTTTGACTTGTTTACAACATAAGGAGAAGACAGTTACTTCACACTTTATTTTGGTATGCATATGTGCTCATGCAGTAGAGGAGGAGAAAGATTAGTGAAATAAATGTGAATAAAAGTGTAATGTAGTCCATGCTATTTTCTCATTTTCAAAGTGATACTTTAAGGCAGACTAACAGATGACAGCATCTACTTACTTAGCAAAGGTAACTTCAGCCCCTTTTGATCTCTATTTTATAGTATACAGAAGTGCACTCTGAATACTTGAAATCCAAACATTTTTGTGTGGTTTTTACCTTCATGGCCTGTATGTGTCAGTTTTTAACGTTTGCTTTCTGTAAGTTTGTTCTCTTGGCAGATATCTGGTAAGGAGTCAAGGGGAGTGCAAAATACCTTTTTTCCTCCCACCACTTAAACTGCTGTAGTGTTTGGGTATTTATATAGCTAAATAATACAGGGCTTGTATAAACTGTTAAGTGCAGGGATTTTTTGCCTCTGATGTCACAGGATCACATATTTTATCACGTTGTAAAGAAACATGTATGAACTTCGTAGGGCTTTATTGTTTTGTGACTAATGCAGTGAGTTAGCTTTGCCTAAAACAATTCTCATTATAAGAATAGAAGCTTTTTATGAACTGTTGGTAATTTTAAGCATTTTAGAAAAGAGTAGGTTCTTTAACCATGTGAAATCTGCATTTTAACCTTGAAAAATGAGCCTTTTGGCTACTCAAACTTAATTTTCCATTTTCTTTTCCTAAGTATTGCATATAGATTGTGGTTATTTCAGTACTATGAGGCTTCCTTAAATGTTGTAATATTTTGGGAGGGACAGATGAAGTCATGAATTGAGCATCCAGACAGCTGTTTGTACCACCTAGTTTAGTGTGGTGCCCCTGTGCCAAATTCTTTATTTTTCTTAGCTAGTTACAATTTCTTGTTTCCCTTCTGACTGCCACTGACAATCCTGGCAGATGGTGTTGGAGATACACATGTAGAAGAGTTTTAGGCACAGCATCCCTTTACAACATCTTTGAGCTTAGGCTGTCAAAATTTGTTAGATGTCCCTATATCTTCTTGCAGACACCATGTACCAATTTTGCTCGACACCACTTCAGTGTTTTTACACTAAGCAGCCACAAAGGCGCATGAGACATCTTGCTCTGCATAGAGGTGTTCAGATCTAATAAGTTTGCCATCAAATTTGTAGTGGTAGTGGACCACATTTTTCCCGATCTCTTTTATTTGTCCTATAGTTGGTAAAATACAGCTGTGCTCTGTAAGGTAAGTAGTGTAGTTTAGGTAGGACTTCATGCTGTCTATCCTGTTGAACTAGCTCTGTCTGAAAGAGTTCATTTCCTGTAAGAGTTTGTTCCCCTCACCCCAGAAGGAGATACTCTGCTGGGCTGATTATCTCCATGCAGTTCACCTGTCTTGTCACATTACCTACCTCTCTTACTGAAGATGCTTTAGGATTCTGGCACACTGTACATTTCACTTTGAAGTTCTAGGCTTGTAGTGCAGCCTGGATCTGATGAGCTTGCGTTTTGATTCAATAACAAGTTTGTGTCCTTTTTTTTTTTTTTTTTTTTTAAAAAGGGCTTTGTTGGTAGCCATATTATTTCAAAGACAGTGAAATTCAGAGACTGATTTCATTTTTTTTAAAAATTTGTTAGAGTTGCCTTAGTTTCTACCTAATATCTTAATGAAATTTAGCAACCATTTGCCAGTGTGAGACCAATGAGTTACCTGTTAGTACTCTTCCCTGATCCTTGGGATTTTGGGCATTTTTGCCTATTATGTGAAAATAGCTCCACCATTTCCCTTGCAAAGAAAACTGTCCTACTACTTGCATAGATGTCACAGAAGCTTTTGGAGAGAAAGCATTTTTGGTGGGTGGTTTTCAGTTACATGTCTGGAAGGTTCTTGAGAGTCTTCTCCAGGGGGTACAATTCTGGAGCCCCGTTGTGGAACACACATGGAGATGAGTGCTCTGAAAACGGGGCTGCCAATCTGTGGAGTTGAGATTTTGCTCCAATGCTACATTCCTTTCGCTGTGTCCTTGCTTTCTCTGTTGAAATTCTTGGAGCTTTGAGGTTGAGAAATGCACCTCACACTTCTTAGCTTCTGAGGAGAATATTGGAAAGCACAATATAAATGTAGGATCCTAGACAGGATTTCAAAACAAACGAACAGAAAAAGCCAACCAAAATGAATCCCACCCCAAACCTTCTAGGGCTGATTTGCTTGTGGCACATATGTTATGTGAAAATTCATCTTGAGGAATTTTGTTTAATAACATATAACTCTTGATTTGGTAAATAATTGTAAATTCTGTGCTTTATTTTGGTGCAGGTATCAGTATTATATGCAAATGGTTACTAGAGCGTTGTTGTACTAAACATGTTACCACTTCCACACAAAAATAAAAATAATAGAATGAAATCAAGAGCTTTGTCAAATTGGAAACTGCTCAGAATTGTTCATTCTTGGAAAAATATGAGTTTAACTTTTTTCATATTCGTGGAGAAATCAGAGGTCAAGGTCTTGCAATTTTGTACAGGATGAGTGCTCAGGGTTTTTGTGAGCTACATGAAAGGTTTGAAAAGAGCTGTTGTGAATGATGCTTATGTCAGTTTGAGAACCTGGACGTGCATTACATAGTGCTGAACAGTATTTTACATTTATGCAGGTTCCTCTAAAGAGGGAGGAGCTGGAGCTGTGGATGAGGATGACTTTATTAAGGCATTTACAGATGTTCCTACTGTACAGGTAAGATGCTGTGTGTACTCATGCTTGTTTTCAGAAATATCCTGTTTGAAATGCTATATGTTAGCTTACTTTTAAAACTTCTGTAATTTTTACTGTCTTCTAACCAAGTGTCAGTACTTTTCCTTCTTTCTTAATACTTCATTTTCACTGTCCGTGGAAAGTTCTTTACGTTTTCCTGTTGTTAGTTATCAAAAAACACCTGGTTTTACTGTCTTATTAAATATAATCACATTGTGTTTCAGCTAAAATCTGTTGATGCTTTTCTGAATCATTTTAGGGAGCTACTGAAGATAATTGTGGTTTAATTTTGATAAGAAAAAATTTCCCATAATGCTCGAAAAATGTAGGACTGCAATTTTGTGGGATAATCAAGTAATAATAATAATGCAGGCAACTGATTTAAAAAGCAAAAATTGTGTTTTCAAATGTGAGTTCCTGCATTGTAATGATGTGTGTCTGGCATACATGTCCTCATTTCTAGCAATACATTAAAAAAAAAGTGGTGCTTTGTTTGAATACTAACGAACCTGCTGCATTTCTTGAGTGAAATACCAGATCTTAATTTCTCTTTTTAAGTGTGGGAATTGCACATACTTGGTACTTTCACACAGTTAAGTCACTTAACATGCTTTTATCTTCCTAGACCTATTTTGAATAAGTTTTCCTTGAGCAGCTGATGTGTGGAAAACAACCAAAACCTCAGTCAGCCACAGTTCTCAAAGCCCAGAAGGATTTTGTATGACTGTCTTCTCTTGATTTGTATTTTTGTTCTGTTTTTATTTCCCAAGATGATAGTGTAGTTGTTAGATTGCCTCCTGTAGGCAGAAATAGTGTCTGCTTTTATGAAGGAGCACTTTATCTCCATAGTTTCTGTCACATTGAGGAGATCTTTGTCGTTGACTGTAGGGCCTTTGTTTCTTTACCTCTCCAAAATGTGGTAAAAAACTCTTTAGAGGGCAAAACAGCTCTTAATATTATTTATCCCCATTATGTTGAACAAAGCCCTATTTCACAGCTCAGAAAATGTCCTGCTGGTAGTTCGGTGCCTTAATATTTGCAGTTTCAGCAGAGTTCTGTCATCACTCAAGTTGGTTAATAACATTGTAAGAATTGGGGTAACTGTGATTTTCTGTCTGATTGCCGGGTGGTCTGGGAAGGAAGGTCATTCCTAAAATGCAGTAGGTGGAGGAGAAAGACCCACTCGTCTTTAGTAATCTCACTTGAGGTGAGGAGACAGGGAAGAAATGGGTAACTGACCCTAAAATAACCTGTTTGTGTCATGGTCAATGGAAGAAAGTCATTTGAAGAAACACCTGTGAACCAGATGGGAAAAAAAGGGATTTTTTTTTTGTTTCCTTTGGAGTAATGACTTCCTGCTTTCCATCTTCTTGTGGACAGTCTCTGATCATTCCAAAAAAGGCATATCCCCCATTCTGAGACCATGTTAATTACTAAGGAAGACAGAAGTTTCTGTACTAGACGCTGTGAAGAAAAATGTTGATGACCTGTAATCTTCCAGGTTATTTGAAAAGCAATTGTTAGGCAGAGTGGGGAGAGGTTTGTGCCTTACTGAGTCCGTTCCTGTGTCTTTCTGTTTTCATTACATCTGTGGGTTTTAGTAGTGGCTTCAGTGAAAGTAAGGAAGGGAACTGTATTATGGGAAAACAGATCCAATTCTGAATCAAGATTAAGTGCATCTGGATTAATCAAGTAAATTGAGGTTACTTACAGTGTGTGTATGTTTATCTCATTCTTAAAAGCCTCCAGTGATGTATCTGCCTTTCCAGTAACCTGTTCCAATGGCTGCTCATCACTAATGTTTTAGGAATATTATATTGTTTACTCCGTTCTAGCTTGCAATCCCCATATTGGAAATACTTTCCATCTGAGTCGTTATTACTCCTATTTATGTTTGAGCTTTTAATTTTTTTGTATTTGATGTTGCCACCTACCTTTAATGATGTGTGTGTGTTGCCCTCTAATGGATGACAGCAGTCCATGAAGAACATGGGTGATTTTGAGATACGGTCTGATGGATCTGTGGGCCAGAAAGAGAAGTCCTGTGGTGCGAGGCTTGTGTCTTCATATTTAAGATTACAACCATTATGTTTTTACAACTCTGTTTAAATATTTGCTTTTGCTTAAATTGAAGAAAGTTTTGTGTTCGGGTTATTAGGAGTAACTCCCATTAAGAGCTAGAATTTGTTTCAAAACAAATTTAATTGTTTTTATAGAAGTCTGATGTGGGAACTTACGGAAAAAATGTATTATGTCTTTGAACACAGAATTTCATCTTGGCCTTCTAAAATCATAATTAACCAAGGGCAGGGAGAAGAGAAGTTATTGAAATCGTTATCTTTTATTCTTCTGAAACTAATATAATTATGGACAACCTTGACAATTTGGGATTTTTCAGTGGAATTACAGTTTTAATTTCATCACAAGATAAAATTATTCCATGTAGTGAATTCCTCATTATAATGCCAGTTTGATTAGCAGAAATCGTATAGATCCAGTTATCTGTGCCAGTAAAGAAAAAAAACAGATTCTTTGTCTAGGCATGCAAGTAGGGCAGACATAAACCCATTGAACATGTTGCTTCTGTGCTTGCCTTATTGCCTGGCGTGTTTTAATTCTGCGTCAGTAACTCCAGCACATGGTCTCTGATAACACATAGGCTGACAACAAACAAATGTTTTATATTTGAAGATCTACTCAATGACACTGCTTACAAAAGGTATTTGTACCTTGACCAGAACCTCCGACTAAGTTTTGAGTGTGCACTAAGCAGATCTCAGCTGCCACCAAAAGGCAGGATCTTGCTTCCCTTGCTGTTGCTCTTCACTTCTTTGTGTTACGCTGGCAAATAATTTTTTGCCTTTCCTCTTGTAGTGTTAGCTTGTTGTATGTCAAAACCCTGAACTGGGAAGGAGAACAGGGCAAGGTGGGTGATGGTGAAGGGGGAGCCAGAGGAGGTTGAATCAAGTCATGAGTTCATGGCATTAGGGTCACCATAATGTGAAATTGCATCTTTAGTTAACAAGTGACTACTCACTTCCACTTTTAAAAGGTAAATAAGAATTTTCTTTGGTAATGGAAATTTAATTTGATAAAAATGCTTACCAAGACATATGTCTTAATAGTATGGTGCTGAGAGAATTAGTGTTGTGTTGTGTTGTGTAACAAATATTACATGCTACCAGTATACAGAAGTATATTAAATGGTGATACAGAACTCATGTTTGATTTTGTGAGCAGTGAAGTAGAAAGTCTGTTCTGCTTGGACCCACTGTTTTCACTGAATCACTTACTGTTTTTAAAGAAGTTGTGCATCAGACGTTTATTGACTTCCAGTGAAGAAGAAAACAATAATCATGAGGAATTGCTTTTTGGTTTTTTATGGATGCAGTTGTGTCCACTGTATAGAACTGCAAAGCTGCTTCCACAGTGTACCCTGGAAAAGCTTACATAGCTGTGTGGTTATAAAAATAGCAATTTCTTGGTAAAGCACGTTCAGAAATTGTTTTCTGCGTCATAGTGAATGTGGCCTGGGTGTCCTAATTCATCTGTTTCTCAAGTGGTTCTTACCCTGTTCAGCCTGGAAACCAGATATGCAGGTGTTAAAGAGCATGGATATCTTTCACCTTTTTAATATTCCAGAATAAAATAGAGAGGTCTCCCTAGCTATGTTCTTGTTTAAGCATTGGAATAAAAGTAGATGTCAATAAAGTCAAGGTCCCATATGTACTGTGGGTTACATTCATTTTATATGCTCAGGAAATTGGAAAACTAGATGGTATTTGGAGTAACTGTTGTAGTAATTTGAAGTTGCCGAGGAAAATAAGATATTTTGTAGAAATTACACATTCATCTTAGCTGTGTAATAGAAGAAAGATGTTCTTAAATCTTTTTACAGTAAAATAAAAGATAAATATATATACATGTAGAACAGTGTGTTCAAGAGACCACTGACCAAGTTCGTCAGCAATTAATGCAAAACAAGATGTCCTAAGGTCTCTGTTTCCTCCACACACTCTTGTGTTCTTGCACATACAGAAATTGTGTCTTGGGCGTAATTAGATGATGGAGCATCAGGCATTACTAGTTATGTGCTACAGGAGTTATCATGCTGGCCTCCAGCTTTCATCCTAGAAGGGTGTGAGTTTCCTTGAAGTCCTAAATCATATCTGCGAGCCCCATATGGATGTCTTGGATGTGTCTCAGATGGCACCAGATGTCTGTGTTTGGGCAACAGGGTTTAGCCCAATGTGGTTATATAATAAACAACTTTTGATCAAAAAAAATGGAGATCTTCTGATGAAAATACGTTTTTGAAAAAATCCTGTCCAGATCAAGTTTCTGGTTAGTAATTTGCTTTGTATCTTCTTCAACTTGTTCTCAAAACCTTTACATTTTGCATATTAAGTAGAAGCAGAGAAGAGTATCCTGTGGCTTATGTCTAGAAAGAAGAGAAGGGAAGTCAGTTTCTTTCTGATGTTAATAATACATTTTCGTTACTACTTTTAAAAATTTTCTTCTTTAGAAATCCACTGTTGTATGTGCATACAGTTATCAATATATACATTAATTCATTTATTATCAAATAGTTTCTGATGTATGACTAAGTTGGTTTGGCATCAATTTTGCTGGACTTTACTGTCTAGAGAGTAGAGACCTCTGACTGGAGGTTGCTCCTTAAATTTATTTACTGACTGCATAAGTTAATAGATGCCAGGCTTGGAGTAGTAATGTGCATAGAAGCTGTTGAAGCTTTTAATTTATTTTTTCAGAGAAATTTTTAATTTTAGTGTTCACTAGCGGCCCAGTTAGACCCTCACAGAGCCATGTACTTCTGTGATGCAGAAGATAGTCCCTGCCCTGGAAGAGTTGCAGCAGGTTAAAATCCTTTGGCCGAGCATCATTATAATAGCGGGTATGAAAATGAAATTGAATTGCAACAGTATTGCAACAGATTATCGAAAACCTCTGCTCGTATTAAATTGTAATTTTAAAAATGGAGTTAACAAAATTCTGGATATGACTGGATCATCCCAAAGTTGAAAGGTGAAATCTTGAGGAAAATGTTGATGCTTCATCTTTTCTTTGAATGAGTATTCATTACTCAGTGATACCTGAGAGATTTGCCTTAAAATGCCCATTTGTACCTCATACAGTTCTCTGGAACTTGTAGGGCAGGATTTTCAGAATTATAATTGTATTGTCAGTCTTCTCAAGCTCTTTTCTTTCATCAGGTTACTGGGGATATTAACAATATAAATTTTCTGTTTCCTTAATCTTCAGATCTATTCTAGTCGAGAACTTGAAGAAACGTTGAACAAAATCAGGGAAATTCTCTCAGATGACAAACATGACTGGGATCAACGAACTAATGCGGTACACTTTTTGTCTGGTTTCTGGTTTGGGTGGGTGTATTTCATAAAGCACAGGCAGCTGGATATTTTCAAATGTTTTTTCTTAATCACACTTCAGCTAATCCAAGAAATTTTCATTTTTAAACATTGAATTTCTGTAAACCAGATAAGTTTGAGCAAGTATTTTAAAAACACTGAAACACATTTTTGCTGACATTCAGGTGAAAGCTTTTCTAAAAGCCACCATATATGTTTCAGTTGGCATTTATGCAAAGCTCCATGTTCTGCAGGTAAATGCTTACATTAGTACCTCTTCTCTGTGTCTGTGGTAAGTTTCACTTGCAGAATTAAAAATGTTTGTGTGCATGTAGAATTTATATTTTTTATCAGGTTTAGGGCATCTTAGTGTTTGGAAACAGAGAGTGAACAGAGTTACGTATTTATGCAACTGTAGGCTGGGATCAGTCTACAAATTAAGCTCTAGAATTTGGGTAATAGAATCTTTTTACAGTTTTGAAAACGTGCCTATGTACATTTTTGCAATGAAGTTGTTACTTTTTTATTTTGAAATGCATATAGTTAACTAAATGCCTTAAATTTTTTAGCTGAAGAAAGTGCGGTCGTTGCTTGTTGCTGGAGCTGCACAGTACGATGGATTTTTCCAGCATTTACGGCTGTTGGACGGTGCTTTCAAGCTGTCGGCCAAGGATCTCAGATCCCAGGTGGTTAGAGAAGCATGCATTACTGTAGCGTAAGTATAGTTTATATGTGTCTCTCTGCATTGCTAGATTTTTAGTATCAATTTCACATAAAGAAGCTTTATCAGTGTTGCAGGGAAGACTATCTTGTTGGACTGCTGTACACTATGACTGATAAAGAGTCAAGTCAGCATCTGAACCCATAATGAAAAATAAACATTTAAGGGAATTAGTTCTTTTAGGTGATATACATAGCTGATAAACCTGTAACAGAGTGTATGTGGAGAACAAGTTACCATCATTACACTGAGTACTTAGTGCACGTTAATATAACCTACTGTATGTACTACTGTAATATTGAGGGCTAGTCTTAGAGCACTTGGGTGATTGGCACAGTACTTTACTGTGACTACTTGTAATAACAAAGAGAGCTGCCCAATAGTGTTTTGAGCCCTTGGACTTGACTGTTTAATTGTCTGAGATGCAATTTAAAAAGATAAAACCCAAGTGAAAGCTTCAGTAAAGCATTGTGCATTTTGGTGAGGCAATATTTTTATGTCCAAGATAATTTTAGAAGCTGTGACTAAACAGAAATGAGATCTCCATCCTCATAATCTTGGGGACTCTCATTAAATTCAGGAAGGGGATGAGGGAGGAAGCCTTATTTTTACCCTGGAGCAGTCTTTCCCACTTCCATGTTTTCCATGGCTTTTTTTTTCACTCTGGAAAGGCGTTAATGTAACCCCTGATTTTCAATGGCCATGTGGAATAAATGTACCCTAGAGTTCACCCTTTCTGTCCTGGTCTTCTGATCGAACAGACCATGGGGACCTGCTGGAGCATACAGCTGTCCTTGCCAGGGAAATTCAGGCTTTGAGAAAATAATGCTAACCTTTCCTAATGTGAAGTCAGGAGTAGTAGTGTAAGTGTCCTTATCCTGCATTCAAAAGGAAAATAAATCTTGAACAATAAATCTAAAATCTTACAGAAATGATATAATCTTGTCAAAGTGTATTAGAAAGCAGAAATACTGTGATGTTTTATGTGGATACGAGAATTTCAGCCTTTCAGATTGAGGTATTTGGTTTTCATTAGGAAATAAAGTTATTCGTGTTTAACCTCTTAATGTGTCTGCTAAGTAACAGAATTGTTCCACAAATCTTGCATTGCTAATGAGGCAAGGACTTGGACATCGTAAAATCAAGGAATTCTGTTGTTTGGAAACATAAATCTTTAACTTGTACAATGAACTTTTTCATTTTAAGACTAAGAAATTATTTTCTATTAACAAGTTTGGTTTTTTTTCCTAAATAGCCATCTTTCAACTGTTCTGGGAAACAAGTTTGATCATGGCGCTGAAGCTATTGTGCCTACTCTTTTTAACCTGGTTCCCAACAGCGCCAAAGTGATGGCAACTTCTGGGTGCGCAGCCATTAGATTCATTATTCGGGTAGGTGTTCCTCTCTCACCTTGCTTGCTAAGAATATTCAGGTAGTAGCTCTTAGCAGAGATGGTAACAATTCTGAAATACAGGATTATAAATCATTCTTCCATGGAGAAGTAATTTTTTCCACAGGTGGAGAAATACTATTTATCGTAGAAACCAATCAGCAGCATTACTTTGTGAAGATTTAGAAATGGATATGAAAAGCAAGTCTGTTTCCGTGTTGGCTTTTTTTGGTGACCTGTTAGTTATACGAAGACAAGTTATTTTGAAAGTTAACTGTGTTTAACTACCTTTTTTGGAGAAGACAAAGTTAAGCTAATAGTTAAGAAGATAGTAAGAATTTTTAAAAAAACAACAACAAAACAGCAAAACAACAAACCAAAACTATTTATTTTTACGAATAAATACATACTAAAAAAAATTGGAACTATGAAGTTAATAATAAAATGTTTGAGACCGGACATACATGGATCTGTTCAGGAAACACAAGTTCATGGATGAAAAGCCCAATAGAGATCTTAATCTTTGGGTTTAAGAACTTTCTAAGCTGAGTGTTTAAAGCTATAGCATATAGAAGAGGGTAATGCTGTATCCTAGCCTAGCTGCTTTTTTGTTGTCTGCTCCTTAAGTATGTTGACAGGCATCTGAAGAATGATATTTAGGTAGATTTTTGGAACTTGTATTTTTGTGTTTCTGAAAGAAGTGGGAGGTTTTCTGTAGTTTCTATATTAAGAGCTGCAGTGTTCTTAATGCTAGGCACTTACTGCTGTTCACTATGATCTTGTCTGTGGTTTCAATTTTGTAAGTTGTTGAAAACCCAAGTGGTTTAATTCGCTCACACCTTTTATTGCCATCCTCACTATGCTCTGGAATCTGTACTTTCTCTGCCTAACCGTGCCTCTGAGAATGTGCTCTGGGACTTCTGCATTACTTTTACATGAGCACTTGGGCTAAGAACCATTAGCATTTTTCCCAGGCTCTTACAACGCACTGTGAGATGGTTCATGGCACAGAGTTGAGAGTGGAGGAAGAAATGCACCTTACACAGGTTGATTGAAGTTGTAGGAGAAGAATATCATATGCAGTAGTATTGGATGAGCTGAGGCATGTAAGAAACTGTCTTGTTTACAGGAGCCAAATCAAGAACCAGAAAAGCAGCCTGAAATAAAAATTCACCATTTATGTTAAATTGACTTTATTGGTTCATTTCTGTTGGAGACAAGCTTACACATTGGCTACAGCTGCCCACATTAAGTTTAAACTTCTGTTATTAGTAGTTGTAATTTAGCATATGAGATTGGAGGCATAGAAGCAAGAAAATCCTATCCATAGTGTTCAAATACCCAACCAATAAATGGCTTATGCACGGTCTTCTGAGAGAAGATTTGGGTTTCAGTGGGGAAATAAATAAATAAATATCGAAGTCAAATGAAATGCAGCCTCACTCTCCTTTGGACTTCTGTCCTTTGAACTGAATGAGAGTTGATCAGGCAGTGTGTGATCAGTTGAATATGTAGAGCCCAAGCCATTACAGCTTTTGAGTTCAGCATCTCACTCAAAAACTGCTATGAGAATCCACTGACTGCAGTTCGCATCCTGGTGCTTTAGTATCTAATTGCTGGGAGAGTGGGTCTGTATATAAAGAGAGAGACTGTATTACACCAGTGATCTTGAAGAGCTCCCTCTCATCTTTGCCCCTTTCTTTGATTTCATTTTTCTTCTTCAGATAGTTCTTACACTGTAGTCTGACTTCCCTTTCTTGATTCTTATTAAATAATGAAATGAATTAAAAAAAAAAATGGGAGGGAGGTTGTGTTATGATGAAGTGGCATGATGGCAGCAAATCTCTTCCAGAGGGAGGTGGGATTCAGATTGGGCAACTGAGGAGCCGGTGCGCTGGAAGGAAGTCCGTATCATTTCAGCTTCAAAGGGGAAACAGATTAAATGGGCAGTCTTAAAGCTGAACGAAAGCAAGCCTGAGGCTTTGGTTTCTTTGCAAAACCCTTTCTACAAATTACAATGTCAATAGCTCCAAAGACTTGGACCATACAGGTTTTTCCATCTGTAAAAATGTTTTATTCTTTCCCTTGTTATTGCTGCTTGTTCCCTTGCTGGCAGTCACATCCCATGTGATGCTTTACAGTTTGTAAACTATGTAAAACACAAACAAAACCCCTAAAACCCTGTTTAAAAGTGTATCGGTATGAACAAATGCAGTTGTTAGGCTCTTGCAGATTTTTTTAATTAATTCCTTCCTAATTCTGAAGCTGGCAGTACTCTTTAAGAGCTGATAATTATCTCTCTGGTTTTTTGGTGATCTATGTGTTTATATCCTGCAACAGTAACCTAAGGAGAAAGTGTGATATGTGAGATACTAAGAATTGTTCAGTACTGTGATTTTTAAGCAGTTTTTTGTAGGCTACAGTTGCACACTGTATTGGAGACTGTTTTAGAAGTTACCTTATGTATTTAATCAAGATAGGAATAAAGAACTGAAAATTGATTTGTTGAATGATGTTACTCTTACTTGGAATTAAAATGTTAATACTTTGTGTGTACAGTTAGTTAAGATAAGCTGAAGTAAGGCTGCTTTAATTCTGAGTTAGAGTATTGAATTTGGATTTATAGTAGTTTATCTTACCCATTTTAGATGGTAGTTCAAGGGTTTTGTTTTCCATGAGGATGTTAGGAGTTTGCATGTAGATTATATACATAAGCTTGTTTATATTACGTGTAATGTTTTTATTACTTTATTTATGTATTTTGCATTAAAAGGAATGTGTCTTTGTAGCATTAATCGTATTGATTGTTCCTTAAAAGAATGCCCATTGTTTCAAAATAAATTATATGCTTTGTGCTCCATAATTCTTATTTTTAAGACTATGGCTGTTGCCTTTTTATTCTGTGGCAAAGCTGATATCAGTTTACAACTCCTTTGAGGAGACACTTACATTTGAGCCTTCATATGTGACTCCTGATAGCTAAATATTGCACATCATGATGTGATTGCTGATGGCAATGGAAGTGCTCTTTGACATTTTGGAAAAAAATAGGTTTAATCAACTCAGATGCTAGCAGCAGTCTCTTATTATATAGTATTCTGCATTTAGTTTCAGTAAGCATTTTAAATTCTTGCAATTTTTATGTTGCTAATTCTGTTTGACTTAATTAGTACAGTAGAACTTCAGGAATGCTTTTGTCATTAACTGCTTTGTTGGTTTTTATTTTCCTTCAGCATACACATGTGCCACGACTCATACCTTTAATAACAAGCAACTGTACCTCAAAATCAGTTGCAGTTAGAAGGTGAGTACATTATAAGTAGCAAATTATTAAAGCTATTTAAAAAATATATATTATAAATAAA
>NW_010205766.1:0-485 GCF_000695765.1 Mesitornis unicolor
ATTGAAGGGAAAACAAAAATTTGAAGAGAAAAAAAATTTGAGAGTAAAAAAATTTGAGGAAGAAATTTGAGGGAAAAAAATTTGAGAGGAAAAAATTTGAGGGAAAAAAAATTTGAGGGGAAAAAACTGAGGAGAAAAAGGGGAAAAACGGGAAAAAAATTTGAGAAGAAACAAAATTTAGGTGGGAAGAATAAAATTTAGAAGGGGAAAAAATTTAGAGGGAAAAAATTGAGGAAAAAAATGAAAAATCGAAGGGAAAACAAAAATTTGAAGAGAAACAAAGAAAAATTTGAAAGGAAACAAAAAATTTGAGGAGAAAAAGAGAAAAACTTGAGGGAAAACAACGAAAACTTTGAGGGAAAACAGAGAAAACTTTGAGGAAAGCAGAAACTTCAGGAAAAACTGACAGAGTCAAGGACAACGTGGAGAAGGCTCACCCTGCCGCGGCAACCCCGTCACCGTCCCGCGGGCCTGCGCACGGCTGG
>NW_010205766.1:772-1172 GCF_000695765.1 Mesitornis unicolor
GGGGGGGAGGGGAATTGAGGAGAAAAAGAGAAAAATTTGATAGAAAAAATTTGAGAGAAAGAGAAAAATCTGAGGGAAAAAAGAAAAGAAAAATCTGAGGAGAAACAAAATTTAGAAGGGGAAAAAAATTTAGAGAGAAAAAATTGAGGGAAAACAATGAAAATTGAAGGGGAAACAAAAGTTTGAAGAGAAACAGAAAAATTTGAGGGGAAACAAAAAATTTGAGGGAGAAAAATCTGAGGGAAAAAATTTGAGAAGAAAAAGAAAAATTGGAGGAAAAACAAAATTTAAGTGGGAAAAATAAAATTTAGGAGAAAAAATTTAGAGAAAAAACTGAAGAAAAACGAAAAATTGGAAACAAAAATTTGAAGAGGAAAAAAAATTTTTGTTTCCAATTTTT
>NW_010205767.1:0-8424 GCF_000695765.1 Mesitornis unicolor
CACCTTTCCCGGTGCGTAGCACCGAGGCGGGAGGCGGTGGTTTCCCGGGGCGGGCAGCGCCCCGCGGTCCCGCTCTCGGAGGTGGCCGTGCGGCGCCGCGGGGCTCCAGGCCGTTGGGACACGGCTGTCCCCGGGCGAGCAGGGCCCGGAGCGGTGGTGGGAGCCCCGCGGGGTGAGGGGAGGACAGGAAGCGGCCTCAGCGCACCAGCAGCTTCCCCAGAGTTATTTGTAGATAGCGCGCAGGGCTGGAGGAGCGGGGTGCGCGGGGTGGTTTTCAAGCTCTGTGGTTGGTGTGGAGAAAGGCATCAAGGAGCCTACTGGAAAGCCCGCACGGGTCTGGTACCCCGCGCTCGTTGGAGGTGGGAGTCACCCTCACCAAAGCAAGTGGACCATCGGTAGCCTACAGCTGCTGAAAGAGGACAAGGAGTTTCTGTTTCATAAGGGAGAAATGGAGGGCAACGTGGTGAAAGGGGCGATCTAAGGAGATGTGAGTGTCTCTAAGCGTCGACCTGTCAAGGCTGCTTCAGGGGATGCACCGGCAGGCAAAGCAGGAGCTCCTGTGGGCTGTGGACACAACTCACTCTGGGTGGTCGTACTCCGTTGTACTCTTAGTAGGGCTCACTGTCTGCAACACCCTTCCATTGTCAGTTCAGCAAGAGCAGCTTTCCATGCAGAACTAATAATTAGCTGAGCTTTTACATCACCACTCGGCTGCCTGCAGAGTCACATTAATTTTTAAACAAATACTCGGTGAAAGAGCCTACAAATGCAGGGGCCACGTTCTTTGCTGGGGAAAGCAGGGACTGTTCCTCTGAATACGGTGAGGTGACAGCCATAAACAATGGAGTTTGATGTATGGGCTGTGCATCAGATATGCTTTTTTGCCCTTGCCGGTGGCTGTGCCTTTTCCTATGTATTAGTTAATTCTCTGTGTTTGTGTCTAGATCCAGAGTGGGCTTCTTACAAACTTGGAATATTCATTTGTTTGAATTGCTCTGGAATCCATCGCAATCTTCCTCAGATCAGCAGGGTCAAATCTCTTCGACTTGACTTCTGGGAAAACGATCTTATAGAGGTACAGAGGAAAAAGCAGTAATTCACATACTTTTCTCCACATTTCATCATAAACTCCTCTGCCTCGTAATTCCTATGTCATCCACTGTGGACGGAGGAACAAAGCCACACAGAGTCAACTTAACTCCATGGGTAACTTTAGGGGGTTTTTTATGACCTATTTAATCAAATTACACTGATAGGCAACCGTGTTTCTAACAGCCAGCAGTGTATTTTTTTATAGCACACAGGAACTCCTCACTGTGGTTTAGAAGCCCACAGATATTTCCAGATAATATGTGCTAGTCAGTAATCAACATATGCTTCTTAAACATTAGTTCAGCCTCTCATCTTTCAATTGAATTGTGTTAATAAAATAATCACAGCTAATGACTAGGAGGAGATGAAGGTATAGGAAGATTATAAAGAAATAATTTTTCTCCTAAGTTTCTTTTGTTCTTTTAATCAACAACCACAGTCTTGTGTTCCTTCCTGTCTAGCTCAGAACTGTACCAAAAAAGGCTTAGACGCCTAAAAAGTGTTAACTGTAGTGCCAAAGGGAATTTCTGTATGTAGAATTTATGTATGTATTCACGTATGCAGAGATGCACTGAGAGTTATGGCAAGACTGAGCAGAAAGCGCGGTTCTCCCTTTGATACAAGTTTCATTTTACATTTGTGACCTGGTATTGATTTTGTAGTTGCACACCTAACTATAACTTCTTTTGTATTTCAGTTTATGAAGAAGCATGGGAATCTCTGTGCCAAAGCGAAATATGAGGCGAAAATCCCTCCCTACTATTACATCCCCCAGTCCTGTGATTGCTTGTAAGTTGCTGGTGTGTTCGCTGGTACGGACCTTTACAGCTATTAACTCCTGCTTCCCTCTACAGGTCTCGCTGGTTGGTTGATGAAAATAGAGTAGAGGCAGATCAGCTTTATCCATGTTTTCCTCTTTCAGGGTTTTAAAAGAGCAATGGATTAGAGCTAAATATGAGCGTGAGGAATTTGTTGCCACCCGAGTCTGCCAAGATCCTTGTTCTGCAGGTAAAAGTTAGGATTGTCAGGGAAAAAGGTGTTAGCCTTAAGGCCAACAGCACAGTGCTCTGTTTGCAGCTTTGAAGATCTTTAAGGTTGGCTTGTCGTATTTTAACTGTGTGATGTGCTGGCCTTGCTTTGAGTCTAACTTTGAGAAGAAGCTCCTAAGAAAAGGCACTTAGATGAATGCAAGGGTGTTTTCACATCTTACAGTTCTCCACTGATTTTTTCCTATGAGGTGAAAAATCTCAGATGGAGAAGAGACTTGAAATGCTGTGCCACATCACCATTTAGATAAACAGTCCTGCTCTTGTGCTGCCCTTCTCTGACACTTATCTTGGTCTGATCTGCAGGGAGCCGTGAAGGATTCCTCTGGAAGCGTGGACGGGAAAGCAAACAGTTCCAGAAGAGGCGATTTCTCCTATCAGCAAGGGAGGGGGTGATGAAGTACTATACCAAAGAAGTGAGTTCCTCAGCCAGTTGGCTGTAGGTAGCTGGTCAATATCCATCCTCAGACCCTGCTCTTCACCAGGAAAAAAACCATCATAAATAGCATTTGTCTCTAATTTTGTAGCCAGGCCAGCCTGTGTTTGGAGCAGCCCAGATGTTTCCCCATTAACATATGTGGTATCTTAGGGAATTTTGGACTTAGCCCTTTTCCTTGTCCTTTATCTTAACCCTGCAGCCTCCGTTTGCTTAGTGGACAAAGGAAATGGATACTGGCAGTTGAATACCACAATGAAGAAGAGATCTTTTAGTAGCCATTACCTCTTATATTACCAAAATATTCACTCATCAACTGCTGCAGCATTATCCTCAACATGTCTCCTGTGGGGAGTGTAGGTAGTTGTTCTCCAGCTATGAAGCTGGAGACAGAAGCCATCCCTTGCAAGGCAGATGCATCCCCCTGAAATAGTGGCCCAGGATTTGTCAAGGAAAGGGAGTCACTCTTTGTAAGTGATTTTATGTAGCATATAATTAAGGCTTTACATTTTGGGTATATCCAATATTCAGATACTTTAGGGTGCCTGCTTTCTCTTCAGTAGGGATCTAGTTCTCATACACACAACGTGTCCTCCGTTACCATCCCTGAGAGCACTTTATTACAGTGATGCTTTTCATTTCACAGTCCAGAGGTCCAAAGGCCATTATCAGCATTGAGAACCTGAATGCAATGTTCCAGACGGAGAAAATCCAACATGCTCATGGCCTGCAGATCACGTACAACACAGGTGGTCAAACAAGGAACCTTTTTGTCTATCATGAAAGTGGAAAGGTGAATAACATGTAAATTTTGGAATAAGCAAGATGCTTAGACGTTGGATCTGTGTTTTGGAAGATATCGCCTGTTTCTGCAGGGTCTGGTTTTATTTGAAGCCACTATGACTTTCTAGAATATAGAAAGTTTCAGAATTTGAGACTAATAACTGTAACATCTTGCTCCTGTTCTGCTGGGGCATGTATTCAACTTCACACCCAGAATAGTCTTGAGGCTTCAGTGGGGCACATACATAAATCTCTGTATGTAGTTGTCGAACAGTTTTATACAATTCTGTGGTTATATTGTTTGAAGCCTTCTTGACACACATAGGAAATATTGTTGTTCTGCATTATTTCCAAGCAAACAACGATAATTGCGTCTGTGGGTTTTGTTAGATTTCTGTTTCTTCACTTGCCATAGTTCTCATGTCTTTCCAGGTACAAAGGCTTTTAAACAATCCATAACTGAATCAACTCAAAAAGCTGGTGTACACAGACTTGTGTGACTGCCCATGCTGAGAATGCCTGGGACCTCCCTGAAGGGGCATTTTTAAATTTTAAATTATTTTGGAGGCTCAGTGTTTTCAGGTGTCTGGGACAAGTCACTGACTCTGTCTGCCCCTTGGGAAGAAAGAACATTTTTGCAAAGATGTCACAAGGAAGGAGAAAAGCATTTAGAAGAGCACTCTTACTCCTTCTTGTTCTTCCTGTCTTTATGTTTGTATTTGCTGTTTACCCTAGGAGATTGTTGACTGGTTCAATGCCATTCGGGCAGCACGTTACCATTATCTCAGAACAACCTTTCCAGTCGTCCCTGAGCCTCAGGTAAGAACTGAACAGGACTTGAAGCAGTCTATGCAAATATGGCATGGGAAAACATTTTGTTGCCACTTCTGCCAGAGTCAGGTGCTCAAACAGCAGCATATGCGTCTTGGGAATGGACAGAAGAGGTAGAAGGAAAGGCCATGCTGGATAATGTGCAAAAATGTAGTCAGTATTTAAGGCCTAGAAGTCTCCATGTGGTCCTTACAAAGTGTAATCTTTAAAAAAATCTTATGTTCCTTCTTATTTTAGACTTCCCTTTACTGAGCAGCCAAAAAACCCCAGAACCCAAAAGCCAAAATTTATGGTGATTAGCTTTGACAGAAACAGAACAGAAAAGCAAGCTTGAATGAGACAGACTTTTTTTGTGTGTGTGTTCTCCTAGCTCATACCCAGGATCACAAGAAATTATGCCAAAGAAGGATATATGGAGAAAACTGGACCAAAAGTAAGTGCATACTTGGCAGTACACAAGCAGGATTATTCCAGATGAACCATATTTGATAATTCTATGATGGTTACTAGTAAATTATTTGTTGAGTGACTATATGCTTCCTGCATTGATAGAAGACATTACATCCAAGCCTGTTGTGTTCTTTGGGATCATGTTTTATTTTAAGTGGGAAATAAGACTGGGAAGATGAATCCTCCTTGAAGAGCAAGATGGATTATCTGGCAGTGGACATTCAGAGTCCTGTTACACAACATTGAATGGATTGCTGTGTCTGCGAACTGCAGCGCTTGTACTGCAGCTCCTGCTGGAACACAAGATCACATGCTGGCTCCCCTACTTCCCTGTTTCTCTTAAAGTCAGCAGCACATAAAGTTACATCTGCTTATTGCAGCAAAGTATGATTGAGCCAGCTCTCCACAGGGAAACCTATAGGTTGGTTTGTTTTCTTGTGGGAAAGTATTTGGGCCATTACTCCTTGGAACAAGAGAGAGAGATTTTGGGCTGTGCTGAAGGAGGAGATAAAGATCTGAGGTCTTGTTTGAACATTGCCACTTCTTGCCTTGCTCTTCTCTGAGTGAACTATGAGCCAAAGTCCCATTAAAAAGTTCAGTGGTGAAATTCTGATACTGAATATGCTGGGGTTTTGGCCCAGTTCAGTGCTAGTGTCGCACTACATCTTCCTGAAGGTACTTGCACAGAAAATACTCACAGCTACAAGCATGAAAGATTGTGTGATTTTCTTCTGAGGCCTAAATTCTGCTCAAACTGAAGTGAGCCCTAGAAGAGGGCCCTTCAATTCAGCATGGAGCAATGAACAGCTCAGGGAATGGTTCAATGAGTGCAGCTGATGGAATTAGCACTTTTAAAAAAGACCTACCATTTGTCCCTACCAGTGTACATCCTGCAATGCTAGGGACAATCCCCAAACCAAAATGCAGAAATTGATTGTACACCCTGTTCATTATAGCCGCTGGCCAAGGGATTGTTCTCTGCAGTGCTTTCAATTAATCCATTTGCTCCAATTGCTTTAATCCTGGTAATGTGATCACTGGTAGAACCAAACTTCCCTGCCTTCCCCAAAAGATTGTCATTGAATGCAAATCTGTGGTGTGGACCCAGAGAGAGCTGAGGGCTGCACACAGCAGTGACTCACCCGTTGCCACTTAACAGGGATGAATGAAACTGAACTTTTTAACTTTTAAGCAGTCCAGGGATATGCCTTGAATAGGTCCAACCTCCCTCTGGGACACGGTCTTTAAAGAACTTCTACTATCTCCTTGCAGCAGAAGGAGGCCTTTAAGACGCGCTGGTTCTGCCTGGATTCTCAAGAAAGAAACCTGATGTACCTTAAAAATCCACTGGTAAGAGGAGTGACCTTTGCTATTCCACGAGCCCTTCATGAAATTGGGTGGGGAGGAAGAATCTGTTTTCATCCAGCCCTCCCAGTGGCTGCATGAGACTGAAGCAGATTCAGTCTCAAGCACTCATCTCCCTTGTCATGGATCTCTTTGAAGTTGAGCTTTTTGGGAACTCCGGCCCTTACAGTGGCTGTGAGGAAGATTTAAGTCCTTTAAAAGCAGCTGCTGCTGCTATAGTGTTTATAGCCCGCTCTCTCCCAGCTCTGTTGCCATTGTGCCTGGAACCTTAGCCAAGATACACCAAAAGCACAGGGTTGGCAGCCCCATATCCTGCTTCCTAGCACTGCTCTGGCCACAGGAATATCCTTGCTCCTTCTGAAGTCTCCCAACCAGCTCTGTAAGGGTGTCTCTACCTTCTCCTCCTGAGAATGCCCATGAGTGTAAAAATGGTCAGGTGTGTTTCCTGCTCCCTGTCACCAAATCAGTGTCCCCTTTACGCATCCCAGTTCCTGCTCCGTGTCAAACGATAGGACAGGGTCTGCTGTCTGTGCTGTCCACTGGCTAATGGCTCTCTTCTGCTTCCTTCTTTCCAGGATGCATTTGCACAGGGCCAGGTTTTTATTGGAAAGATGGATGAGGGTTATGAAGTACGAGCTGGCTTGCCCCAGGGAGTCCGGGTGAAGAAGAAGAAACCAGCGATCACTGTGGTCACACCAATGAGAGAGTTTGTGTTTATATGTGAGAACGACAGGGAGCAGAGGGAGTGGATAGATGCCTTAAACGGAGTCATTGCCCAGCCTTTGACTGGTTAAGACTTAGCACTGCGTTTTGGTGAGCGACACTTCTTGGGCTCTGCTCAGGACTGCTCTGTGGCCTCTTTCTGTTGGCAAGGATGGTGCTCAAGGCCCTGCAGTGACTCTAGCACAAGGGGCTTCTTCCTTCAACAGCCACAGGCGCAGGATGGGTGGCAACAGAGAAATGAGTAAGAGGGAGTGCAGATCCTCAGAAATTATCTGTGCCCCTGCAGAACCTTGGTTGAAGTGCCTTCATACTTCCTACCTTTCTCTGCTTTTGAGCAGAGGACATCTTCCTAGCCTGACATAGGGATGAATCATCCAGTGTTGTCTTATGGAAAAAAAGTCAGTGAAGAAAGTCTGACCCCAGAAAGGCTGGCATGCGTTTCCTTGAGGACTCCTGCAGGTGCTCTTACATCAGATCCTTTTCTTCCCTTGGTCTGATGTCAGAAGGACTCCTGTATGTCCTGAAGAGGATGTACCTGACAATCCAGCTGCTGGCATACATCCTGCTGGTGAATGGGGTCTTCTGTTACACTAGTCCTTTGGTCAGTGACCAAAGATGATGTCACCTATCAGGAAGATGCAGGCTGTCCTGTTGGACAGATCTAAGAAAACAATTCATGCTGGAGTCACTTCTTAGGGAGGAGCAGAGCCAGGCAGCTACACTCCACCTGGCTGCAGCTCCTGAACATGGTTGTTTTCAACAGTGTGTTTAGTTTCCTTTACAGTGTTACATTTCTGGCACCGTAAAAAATAAAAGTCAAGTTTGAGTTGTGGAGGATACTGTAATGGAATCACTCTAATGACAAATACTCCTAGCTCCTTGCTTTCAACAGTCAATGCTGTTTGACTTTTATGAGTGGCAAATTCAACGTGTGAAGATCAAATTTTTCCAAAGCAACGCCACATAGTGCCCCAGCAAAGACATCATGAGTGCAGGATGAACATACACTGAACTGCCTCACCTCCTAAAAAAAAGAGCTGAAGCTTAATGTGCTTTGTTAGTCTGAGCACTGAAAGGCAGAAACTAGTTTTAAGTGTTATCTTCAGTGACTTGCTTGAAGACACTTTAATGAGTGAGGCCCAGCTCTGTAAGTGGAGGGCCAGAGCCTCCTGATCAGGTACCACTGACCATTCTGTGCAGGACTTGGTGAAGATTTGCACTGATACAGTGCACTGAGTATTCTCTTGCCTCAAGACCAAGTCTGAGATTTGGTTCTACCAAGCAGCCAGTCATTCAGATATTTAATTCTCCTTTTCAGATAGCCTTAGTCCTTAGTTTGCAAATCAAGAGGAAGTCTTGCAGTCTAAGTTTCTGGTGAGGCTTCCACCTTTTACTGACACTTGCCAAGCCAGCCTAAGATACCCAGAATAGTTCTCTTCTACAGAAATGAGGAAGTGCCAATACTTGCAGGGATTAGTGAGATGAACTTTTTTTTTTCTTTTCTTCCTCCCCCTCCCAATAATGCAGAAGACGTGTTTGAGCTGGATCATCATTCTACCTCTCAGCCAGCTCATCTCCATCCAACTCTGAGCAATCTGCAGCAGTTTCACTCGCTGATACGCTCCTATGGACTTCCCTGTGTTGACACTCTCTCTTCCCACACAACCTGATTCATTCCAGCTCACATGCGGGTTGAGC
>NW_010205767.1:8455-9050 GCF_000695765.1 Mesitornis unicolor
ACGATCTAATCCTGCAGCCCTTTAAATCAATAGCAAAGCACCTTCTGACTTGTACAAGGAACAATGGCAGTCTTTGTTTGGTTTGACATATGTTAATTGTTATTATTTTGGGATGAACTGACTAGCCCAGGATGACTTCAGAAGAGTTATGTTCATCCAGTAGCCTAAACTTCACATGGATAAGGGCTCTGCAAGTCCTGCTGGGCACTGTCTCTCGCTCTTCTATGTGGGTCAGTAGACCGAGCCATGTCAGCAACTCTAATCTGATGTGTTACAAAACTGGGAAATTCCCTGTGAAAATGAAATCATGAGAGTAACAGCAACGTTTTTGGAGAGTCAATAAAAGTCAAGGCCAGGTCATGGAGAGCTCTGCGTCATCTCTGCAGTCGCCCCAAATGCTCGAACTGAGTCGCCAGAGGAAGAGCAGGGGCGGTCCCAGGCTTTCTGTGCTGAGCTGCCCCGAGAGAGCACTGCGTGCTGCGGCTCAGGACCTCGGTGCGGCTCCCGGGCTGCGCCCGCAGCTGCTGCTGGCCCTGGGCCTCCGGTTCTGCGGCGGGAAGCAGCGGCCCGGCCGCCCGCTCTGTCGGGAAGGCTT
>NW_010205767.1:9085-11144 GCF_000695765.1 Mesitornis unicolor
CCGGGAGCTGACCGCTTCGGTGAGCTCAGTCCCGCAGGACGTAAACGAAGCGGAGCTGGAAAGACGGGATGAACCGAAACTCTCCGGAGCTGCTGCCTGGAACCACCGCAGCTCAGCGAGGCGGTGACCTACGGAGAAGCTACAGCCCGCGGCAGCCCGGGGCTCTTCCCTACGCACGCCCGAACAGCCCGGGACTCCTCCCCACGGCACCCCGGGACGGCCCGGGCTCCTCCCCTTGGCATCCCACCGGGACAAATCTGGCCGCTCCAGGGCCGTGAACGTGGGGACGTGGTTGGAACTGCATTAACTGTCTTTCTTTTCGCTTCCCCCACCCCTTTCCCTGAATTCTTTGCATTTCCCATGCTAACTTGAGCATTGTCATAACAATATTGTGCATGCCGAGCAGATGGGTTTAGCTGAACCAGTGTTTGGGGTTCGCTGGTGGTGTCTGATACACCGAGGACTGCATAGCTGTATGTATTCAGCTGATGTTCAACAGTAATAACTGTTCTTTGTGCTGGGTGTTTTTTATTGCGCTGGGTAGCATTGGAGACTCCTGAAAGAACACATAACCTTATTGTACAGTGCTACAGCTCCACCCAGCTGAACGACAGAGCATAAAGCGGCAATATTGATCTTTATAAACTGTCAAGCAAAGACTTCTGGCCATAACATAGTCAAGATTCTTAACATGCCTAAAATCTCATTGCAGGTAATGCAGGATTGTGTCAAATGTATTTTATTCCTTGGAATAAAGGTAGCTGTTTCTGGTCTGCAGGGGTCAGTGAAAGAGCACCTCGGATGGGGCAGTAGATTCTCGTATTCCACCCGTCTTTTCTAACAATACAATGAACTCCATGGTTTCTGCCTTTCAGGAATATGCATCTCAGATCAAAAGCCAGATTACTAAAGATTTCTGTTGCATGAGGGAGTATGTTGAGAGACAGGAGAGAAACACACTGGTGTTCATTGAGCAAGAGCAAAAAGCAGCTCCGCAGAAAACTGAAGGGGCAATTCACCAGCTCTGTGCTGTAGCCAACAAGTTCATAGACATCACAGCCCAAGTGGTAAGTGATGAAATGAAGTGGCAGAATACGAGTAGAAACTCTTAAGCTAAATGTCGTGGATAGATGAACCCGTCCAGAGCACTTTCAGGTCTCCACTGCACGATTCTCACTAGGGACAATGATACCAATCCACAGACATTGCTGTTACCAGGACCAGTTTGGAGTGAGAAATTCAGAGGGAAAAGGTACTAAAAAAGGCACATGCTGGAGATGCAATTCAGAACTAGAGTTGTTCCAAGGATGTTGGTGAGCTAAAGTGGGGACTGCATTGCATAAATCCAGTCCTGAGTCAAACCTAAGGTTAAGGTAAGATCCTTTATTATCTTTTGATTTTCCAGAATACATACCTACACATACATATGCAAGTTAAAGAACTCACAAAGTTATTAAGTACTTCCTAACAAGTTTCTAGGGGAAAATATGTCAAGGACTCTCAAAAGAGGCAGTTGAAGCACTTTCAATTCTGCAGAGCCTGTTCTGATTTTGAAAACAATTCCAGTGATGCAAATAACCTAGCAGGAATTTAGAGTGGGGCCCACGGGGTGTGACAGTGCCAGGAGGCAGAAGTGGACTTCCCAGACCAAGACACAGGGGCCTACATCGGAATTCACCTCCTGTACTGGTGTGCTGGTATCTGATCCAGAGCCCCACTATAGGCGATGAAGAGAAACGGGTACTTTTAGAGTGTGAGTCATCTGTCCTACTTGAGACGCCTACCTGCAAATGAGATTAATCAAGCTTTCAAAAGGCCTGTTTCTTTCCACAGAGTATAAAGGCAGACTAAGAGAACAAGCTCAGATGTAGATTTCCACAATTTCTAAGTTCAGGCAAATGAGGCTTACCCTTTTGTGAGTATTTTATGCTAGATCTCATATTAATACATTTTAAAGCTTTTGATTTGGGTTCTAGAACAAGATGAAAGTTTGAAAAGAGAATGTCTGTGAATACATATGTATGCTTAAGGAAATTGTTTTATAAATATAAATATAAAT